>NW_013530935.1:5327742-5397506 GCF_000836235.2 Papilio xuthus
GTGGTACCGTCCCGATGCGTTGGAGGAACAGAGCGGTTCCTCGTTCCCCTAACTTATGCTATGTCAGGGACTTGGGGTGCGGGAATATCTTTATTTCTTTATTTTAAGTGTTTAAAAATCAATTACATAGTCTTAAAATTATATCACATTATTTTCTTACATCTAGGTTAAAAAACATTAAAACAATTAAAAAATGTAAAATTAAAAGGTTAAAAAGTGAAAGGCGGAGGCGGCGGCGGCGGCGGCGGCGGCGGCGGCGGTAATGGATGCGGGGAACTCCATTGCCCGCCGAGGGCGGCCTCCCTCCGTGCAGAAGGGTTCATGGTGCACTTTTCACGATGATTCAATGTCCGTTCCAGTAGGCACCCACGGCAGAAGTGTTCTGCTGCCGTGCCTCGGCTGGTAAGGTGTTGACCCATCGACCGCCGACAGTCACTTTCCGTAGTAAACTCAACTGCCGCAGAAACAGTCGGAGAAACACTTTTCTCGACGACAAAGTGCAAGCAACTCGATCCGTCTTCACTTCACGACTATATTCGTAACAACTGTCAAAACGCCTTATATAAAGCTGGTGCCTCGACCCCTCTTAAGCCAGGTGCTCTGCTCTGATTGGTCGTTACTTAAATTACGATAATAATGTTATTTAGTCTAGGAAAAACGTAACTTATAAAGTAAGATCAAATTAAAAGTTTTTACAAGATTTTACAATATCAATAAACATTAAACATTGCACACTATGCGTTAAACAGTAATTCAGTTGACAATGGCTACTCTATAACATCCTACTTTAAATATAATCACAATGGCTTCCTCCGACATGGTGAGGTGATGCCAATATAAGAGACCGCACCCTCATTTTTGGGACACACTCGCCACCGAACACTGAAGCCAGCGGAAGCTCTGCCCGTTTGACTAGCCAAAATAATTAATCATTTTAACTCTGATAGTTGATTAAGTTAATGTTGTATTTTTAAATCATTTTAGTGTTAATTACATTTATTCAATTCTGTTAGTTTTCTTATTAATTCAAAAAGTACTGTAGTAGTGTATAAGAGATTATTTTTTTAATTTTCCCTGCTTCTGGTCCTTAAGATCAGAAGTGGGATAGTGAAACTCCCACGTCCTTGTTTGTACATCCTGATACGATGTGTTTCCATTGTTATTTCTTTAATTGGCTAGTCATACGATCAGAAATATATTTTTGGAAATTGTAACTACCCTTGTTTAAAAGGACAAATTAGCACTTTGTTTTCGGTGTTTCGTATAATATACGTAAGTAAGACGTGATGTGACGGTGTGATCAAGTTTTATGATGTCAACTTTGGTGAGTACGTTCCAATTATTTAATTCTCCGTTTGAAAATAACAAATAGAAGTTGAATTTGTTAGTTGTGGAAATTTTTAAATGGCTCAACTTTAATATTTTGCCGTGCTTACCCTGCTGATCAATTATTTACCGTAACTTGAATTCGTTGCTTCGAATTACGTCTAATTTTAAAGAAAGACATTTTGGCTTGCATAAAATTATCCGGTGTGAATGCGAAGAAACTTTGTTGTGACGAGAAGTTTTCTTGTTTTGTAACAGTTGATCATCCCGGACACATTCATATCATGAATTTAATGCACGCAAACACGTAGCATCTCATCCAAGGAGGTTTCATATTTTTATGGACCTCTTTACAGTGTTGAAGAAAAAGAAGTCAATGCAAACGCCATTTAAGTCTAACTACGTGTCACTGCCATGTTTTTTCTATTTTGATTATTTTTAATTTTAAATAATAGCTTGAACATGATTATGTCCAGGAATTGTGTGCACGCGATTAGCATGAAAAATGCAAAATTCAGTACATATATTAGTTTTATGTAATTTAATTAATGAAATTAGACATTTTTTGAACAACGTAAATAATATGTATTTTTTTAATTATGTTTAATTTTCAATTATTTCTCTGGTTATTTCCAGATCCAATTTTATGATTATTTGCTAAACATTTAATTAATTAATAAAATACGTAAATAATTGCTTCATTTAAATGCTTTAATGGATTTAAATATTAATTTAATGCTCAAATTTTAATAATTTTTTTTTAGCAATTACTCAATAACTTGTCAATTTTTTGACTACGTATTATTATACGTAACACAATAATGATACAACGAAAAACGTATGCTAAGTATCAAAAAATTGCTTATATTTTTAATAATAGCATAATTTAAAAATCATTTGATTTTTTTAGTTAGAACAATTTAGTTTTTAAACTATATAACATGATAAATAAGTTGCTATATTTTATTTTTGAAATACAAATTTAAGGTGCCCTAAATAAAATTAATGATCTGTCACAAATTTAACTGCCATAAATCTATAATATATAAAAAAAATACGTATCGCAATTGATGTACGCTAAATACTTTTATTTTATTTATTTTTGAATAAATTCAGACACAAAGAGACGGGAAAATATTTTAAATATAGTAAACTTATTATCATTGTTGTTTCTGTCATTTCTTGTGAAATAAAAAAAAAGAAAGTCAAGTGTTTGACTTTGACATTTAATTGACAAGTGGTTGATTGCTTGACACAAGACATTGACAGAATTACAAAAGCAAATTTTATCATTTATTCGTTGTCCAAATTATTAACACTGCGTATTTAAAGGTAATATTATTCAACATTCCGGTTTCGTTTATCGATACCTACACTTCTCTATTACATTCTTGAAATACTTTATTTTTTTGCGGTGAAAATCGAATTTGTATCTTTTTAGTAGTTGTCTGTTAAAATATTTGTAATTTATAGTGATTCATTGGCTACATCACAGTAGGTTTATTTACGGCGCGGAGGAAATTATTGTGCCATATTTTGAACGAGGGCTAGTTTTGCATTGCATCATTTCAAAGGTACTTTTTACTTTTACTTTTCAAACATTTTTTATTACGCATTTATAAACCTCTTAAAAATACATGATTACTGATGTATGATGATTATTACTCAATTATGTTTTTGTGTTCCTTTGTTTTCATTCAAGAATTTTCAAGCCAACAAAAATATATTTAATGCTAAAATTACCCAAAAATTTTATTACTGTTTTTTTATGATTACGAAAATCTCAAATAAGTTAATTAAAATACACAATTTCCGTTATAAATACCTAAATAAATTTAAACATTGATAAGTGAGAAACTCCGGTTAAAGAAATATCTGTATATGAGCAAAAATATTGTAGTCCAATTTACTCTTACTTATCCAGTTTCAATTGATTAACCTTCCACAGGAAAGATGATTGTGATTCATCGATTTTCATAATGCCTTACACAAAATTTTGTTGCCAAATAATCACTACTAATAGTCAATTAAGTTGATTATGTTCAAGTTATCTTATGACTAATTGTATTAAGTACTGTTAAGTTATTTGGTGATCCTTAATTTTTTTTTTAAACCTGTTACCTGCTTTATTGCAAACATTTAAAGGTAAAAAAAAAATCATCATCATCAGTCCTTTTGCTAGACACAATATGTAGTATATACATCCATATATCTTCCATACATACATATCAGCCATTAAAAAAGTATTGCTTACAAAATCTATATAATATTGTAAATACTATTTATATGATAATAATTTCTTTTTACAGTACCAAAATGTCTGAGCGGGAACCTATCAGTGGTTCAAGTCGGGATTATGGGTCAACCGCTGCACCCCCTACAGTGGGTTTTGCAGACTTCAGTCCCACGGAACTATATAACTTGAGTGAGGGTATCGCTGACAATATTAATGCTATTAATAGTGGTCTGAGATCATTGGAGAAGATGATGAAGCAAATTGGAGGTCCTAACGATAGTGTCCAGTTAAGAGATAAGATGTAAGTATATTAAAGTATTATTTTGTTTTACTAGACTAATTAAAAGACTTAGTAATTAGTCTATGCTTCCATGCTCTGTTCTACATCTATGTCAAAATTCATTGAAATCTGTTAAGAAGTTCAGGAGCTATGTAACATACATCTTTCCATCCATCTAAATTTTAGCATTTGCAATATTAATATGAATGTTTTTTATGAGTGTTGGGTAGAGTATAAGGTTTGGATGTATTTATATGTTCATACTACTGTTATCTCTGAAGGGACTTACCCATTAGTCAGATATTTAATTACATACTAGCTATTACATTATTCAAACTTTCGTGAGACATTATACTAAACTGATATATAAACACGGCCAAACAGTCGCGTATATTCGTCATTCGCATATGACCGGACGAATATACGTGAGTGTTTAGCCGTGTTTATATATCAGTGTACATGCTAGCTGTCGCCCATGACTCCAATCACACTAAATAAAAAAAAATTATTAGCCTCTGTATTCTTCCAGGCTATGTTCTATATCTTTGCCAAATTTCAGCATGAACCATGCAGCTATTCGGTGCATACCATTAAATATCCATCCATCCAAACATTCGCATTTATAATTTTAGAATTATAAATACTATTCGCCTATTATTCTACCATATCTGCAGGAATAAAATAAAGATATGTTATGTTTCCAGTCATGATGCACAACAGAATGTAAATGGATCGGTATCAGCAACTGCTAGAGATATACAACGGCTAGGTGTTATCGTACGAAGAGGGGATAAGCCACAGAAGTTGCAAGTCGAGAGACTCACGCAAGCATTCAGAGATGCATTGGAAAAGTATTCAACAGTGCAAAAGGTGAGTTGTAGACTTAACACATTCTCCGCCAACAAGATTTTTTATAAAATAAAAAAGATCGACATAGAGACATGATTATTTAAATTACTTAGATGTGTTTTCGTGGCAAATTATGAGGAATACTCCAATGGGGCTATGTCAGTAAATAAAAAGGGTTTTAACAGACGGACGGACAGACAACAAAGTGATCTTCTAAGGTTACCCTTTTTTTTCATTTCGAGGTACAGAACCCTAAAAAATAGTATAGTATAATAACAATTTTTTTTAAATATGACTACAGTTTTCTAACTCTTTAATAAGATGGCGTTGTTTACTACTTATGTTGACATATGTCAAATTTGACAGATTTTAATTTAAACTACCCACATTGTGTTGTAACATTTGTTTACATAGAAAGTTAGTAATAAAGAAATAGTGTCATTGTATCAAATGCCTTTTCCAGCAACTATTCATGTTAAGGTAATATTAATTCCTATACGTTTTTATTTAATACGTTGAGCGCCACGTCAGCCATCTGTGGCTGACACTAAATTTTCTATTTAGGTCGCGTCAACCATCGGTGGCTGACAGCGTATAACATGAGAACTATAAAATTTTACACTATTTTGCGTTTAAAAATGTAAACTATTTTGTACTGCGATCGGAAACACCGGCCCTTTAATACCAGTTCGTATAAGCGGCGCTCGTGGACTGAACGGGATTGTATTAGAAATACGCGTGGCGCTCAACGTGTTAACACGAAGTTTTACGAAACACTTATATTTTAGTTAAATTAATCAATCTTCAATATCCATGTCTACTAATTTTGTCGTTTCCTTTATGATTTGAAGATTACTTGCGAAATAACTCGTCTCCATAAAGTTTGGATACTACACAGATAAAAGAGAACACTTAACTTTCATATCAATGTTTTAAAGTTAAGTTTGTAGTTAACGTATGCTGTGATTGTGGTTATGTAGCAAGTGTCGGAGAAGATGGCGGCGTTTATGCCGTCGAAGCCTCGCGTGAGGAACGATCCACGTTTTTTGGAGCAGCAGGCAGCAGCTGATGATGAAGAGGCCGCGCTACTGGCGAATCAGCAGGCACAGGTAATTGATACAAAGGATTTTTTAGTGGAATTACTAGACGACATTTTTTTTTCTTGGAATCTTTCTAGTAGTAATGGAAAAATATTCATTTTATAATTACTCGTAAATAACTGATGAATTAGTGACAAAAATAGTTTAATTTATTTAAGTAGAGTTTATTTTATTTTCAATTGATTATTTTCAAACTTAAAATAGGATCATGTATGCATTTTTATGTGTTAGACCCTTTTTCCACTGGCACTATGATAGCGTTGCTGCTGTTTTAGACTAGCATGGTTGACTATGGCCTAGTCGCCCTTAACCTAAGGTAGGCTCTGAGCCCCTTATCGGTGACGTATAGTCATGATGATGAGAAGTCAATAATTTCACCAATGGGGTGACATTCTAATACAGATATTCGCAGTTTGTCGCCTAGTACAAATGAATCTTGTATTGTTTATTGTGTAGGCTCGTTTAGTACAGTTCGAGACGAGCATGTTGCTGGAGCGAGAGGCGCAGCTCAGCAAGATCGAGGCTGATGTACTTGACGTCAACCAGATCATGCAGGACCTGGCTGAGATGGTCAGTGCGCAAGCTCAGACTGTTGGTAAGTAACACATTAGCTTAAGGCTTATCGACACTGACATTATAAATGGGTTAAATCCTTTTTTGTTCTTTTCGAGTATATAAACCTAGTAGTTGCCTGCGACTTCGTCCGCAGGGATTTAAAAATAAAATTTAATAGCCTATGTGTTCTTCCAGACTATGTTCTACATCTATGCAAGTTTCATCTTGATCCCTGCAGCCGTTCTGAAGATACAAAAACAAAATCCATCCATACATACATCCAAATATTTGCACTTATAGACAATAGATGGCGCTATTTCATCTTTTGAATAGAGCAGTTGTTTTTTTTTTAATTAAAAAAAATGAAGGTTAGTTTATAAAGTAACTTGTATGTTTCTAGACACAGTGGAGAGTCACATAGAGGCGGCGGGCGCCAGTGTGGAGGCTGGTGTGGACGAGCTGGCGAAGGCCGCGGAGTACCAGCGCCGGTATCGCAGGAAGATGTTCATCTTCATCACCATTGGACTCATCATCGGGATATTGCTCATCGTCTGGATCATAAAAGCATTCAGATAGACTAACAAACATAAAGGTATATGTCAAACTAAATGACAGCACACTAACGCCAACGTCAAAAAAGTATCGCAAAGATCTTTTTACATTGAAAAATATTTATACGAAGTCGAATTTGACAGAATTAGTTTATATCTAAGTGTATCTTAATAATATAGATACGAGATCAATTTCTTCTCAAGTTATACATAATTATGGGCAATTTGAATCTTACAAATGCGTTTGTTTGGATGGATGGATGTTGGTTGGAACGTACACGACATAAGTACATGCCGGAGAGGGGGAAGTCAGTCGATGTCAGACCTTTGAGCCGGCAACACGTGTCGGTACGTGAACGAGCCAAATATAAAGCAACGAATGCTATATTATTTATTTAGGTTTCTTTATATTTTCAGACAGAACTAACCGCGATACTAGCGCCCCTCATCGGGATAGAAATCCTTGTTTGACAAGTCTATGTGGTAAGTTATACACTCTTTGTGTGTTCCACTGTTGTATATTGCCATCCCTTTTCCTCCTCTCTGATATAACAGAGACGGCAATATGTCAATGAAGTGGGATTCTAAAGTTATGTGTTTGTTATAGTCTGGTTAGGAATATAAAAAAAATCATATAGCGGATAAGGTATCTTTTTTTTGTTTTGAATTTTTTTTTTATATAAAAAAATTCTGAATGTTATATTTCATTATTGATTACTGTCAAAGTAATTGCGTTGTAATTTAAAAAAAATTGTGTGTAATTCCATAAAAAAAAAATTTTTTTTTTCGAACTTTAAGAAATAATGTTTTCTATTTTTCTAAATAATATTAATATAGATATATAACAGACAGAATTTTTTTTTATATTAATAGTCAGGCTATTTTTAACTTACTTATTTCTGTATTTAAAATATTTAACCGAATAAATAATGTAATTTGAAATTGTATAAAATGTCTACCTTTGACCTTTCAAAGTTTTCAAGGTTAGCAATTTTTTTTCTACAAAGTCACGTGACGTACTAATTTATTAGTTGCTAATATGTGTTTTAGCTTTAATATCTATGTATACTAGAACTATTGTATATTTTTCTTGCCTATTTAGCTTCGATTAGTGGCCTATATATTTAAATATATAATTTTAATGCGACAATGTACATAATATTTCTAACATTAAATCTACTTATTACATTACGAAAAACACAAACATTTTCTTTGAAATTAGCTTAAAATAATAACCGATCTGTCGTGTATGCATAAACGTAGTGTTGTTTGTCTCGAGGCCAGAGAGAGGCGACGTCAGTCGATGGACCTTTGGACCGGTAGCACGTGTCGCTTTGTGAACGAGCCAAATATAACGCAACGAATGCGACACGATCCATCTTATAAAAAAGTACATACATACAGGCCCGGTTTTATCATTTTCGGCGCCCTGGGCGACATTTTTCAAGCGCACCTTTTTTTGTGTAGGCGAAGTTAAGATAGGGTTCTTAAAGGTTGCCGAAGAGGCCCCTTTATATTCGACTTCGCTTGGCGCCCTGGGTGGCCGCCTCATCTCGCACTATAATAACCTCTACTACTATTCATAAGGAATGATAAAACTTTGTTATTACTGCTTACCTCTTTAAGACGATTCTAAAATAGTACCACTGCCATCAATTCGCAAAATTTATTTTACTCGATATCATAGTTGTAAGAACTAATATTCAATGTTCAATAATTAGAAAGTATTGGCACATAAAATAAAACAATCATCATCATCATCAGCTCACCATTTTCACTTATTCACGGGTGATTAGGCCATAGTCAACCACGCTGGCCAAGTGCGGGTTGATTTCACACATATCATTGAATCTCTTCTCAGATATGTGCAGCATCACGATGTTTTCCTTCACCGTAAGAAAGTCGGATAAATGTACATATGTAAATCGGAAATCGAAAAACACATTGGTACATGATGGGATTCGAACCCAGGACCTGTAGAGTGCAAGTCAACTTGACCCCTGAGCCACCGAAGATCTTAAAATAATAATCCTTAAATTAAAAAAAAAGTTATCTGCCACTCGCCAGGCGAGTTCACTTTCATACGACAAAATCGTAGCAGCATTGAATGTGTTAAAAAGTCAATGCAACTAAGTTAGTGTTTCAATTTTACTTAGCTTTTTTTTATTAATTATAATTATGTGTCAATAGTTTTGAAATGTATGAACATTCATACATCTTGTGTATGTTTTTGTATGAATGAATCAGTGGAAACTCACTTTTATAATCTAAATATGTATCATGATAAAGTAATTTGTCTACTTTGAGTTAGAATATAATGAAAATATAACGCTATTATGTAAACTTTATAATATTTAGTGAAAATTATTTAAATAAACTCAATTTATGAGTAATTATTTATATAGAGAAATATTTATTATATTTAAGAAATAAAGAAAGCTTGCAATTTTATTTTTAAGTTGTTTTATATTGTACATATATATAAATGTCATTATTTATGCTTGAATGCATAATTTTTTATTTCATAAATTATATAAGCTGTCAGCACAACTTCAGTTGTAACTGAATGTGTAATCTGCTTTATATCGGTAATTTTAAATTAGTCTGAAGTCCTTTATGTCTAATTATAGTATTAAAGTGGGTTTCTGAAACTGAAATTCCCGTTTTATCCAGTCTTAATCTTTGACAAAACAAACATAAGGATATATTTTAATAGGGTTTTTAGTATCAGAAACCCACAGATAGTAACTAAAGATTTTCTACTTTCATAAGTAATATGAAAAATGTATAAAATTTAGCAACTTTTTTTTTACTATATTTTTTTATAATGTCCATAGCGATCAAAATAACCTCAATATAAAGTTCTTGTCTTTTACTCGTTAGTACTTAACTATGAAAAGCAAACTGTTAGGTCAAACTATTTAGAATTAATAAATGTAAATATTAGATACAAATGTGTATTTACTTTGCACTTTTAAGGTACGTGTCCACTGGCCCACGTAGACGTATCAACAAGCAATCTGTTGCGTTGTCTGCGTTTTGTACGAAGGCCAGTGGAATCGTACTTTTAGTCAACTGAAATATACGCGATTTAAACAAGACAATATTCATTCATTATATAATTTTATGTTTCCGTCTTTAAGTTGCTTTTTAAAATATCTAAACATTCCAGATAATGTACTCTATTTTGATTGTGTAATTAAAACTTATAAATATTAAATTTTTTCTTTTATTTATCTTCAAGTATTTCGTAAAAAAAATGTTTTTGATAGAAATGTCAAAATTGTCATAATAACCTTAAATTTGACCAAAAATCTTTTTGTTCTTATTTTAAAAAATAAAGACGTATTCGTCACCTTCTTTTCGAAGACGGCTAAATAAGAGGTATTAAGGTTTTGACACATTTTTTTTTAGTTATTTATGTCAAAAGATAAAAAATAAAAGTTTTTCTTTTAAAAAATCATTTATTGCGCATATAACAGAAATGAACTGAAAACGAACGCGCGTCTTTTGCGCGCGCAATTAAATACATACAAACTAAAGTAAATTTACAATTCAACAGAAAGATAGGAGGAACATTTTAACACCCGGAGATCTTTCTGAACTAAAATTAAATTACACAAAAAATATATATACAATATGAAAAAAAAAAATACTAAATCCCTGTTATTACAACACGGTGTAGATGACATTTCAATTTGGCGCGCAATTTTTGTAATTTTTTTTACGAATTTAAAAAAAAATATCAAAACGAAAGATTTTTTGCATGCCGTAACAAAGAATGAAATATTTCAGACCTATAATTACATAAATTTAGCAAACAGTTTTTTTTAATTATTAGAGGAAAGAAAATCATCGTTTTTTTTTAAATGGAGATTTTCAGTAAATACTTTTTAAGAGAAAAAAACCATAATACTCATCTGTCAAAGTCTATTACAAGTTTGACATGAAATACTTGTAAAATATTTCCATCCTTTTCATACTCCATGTAAACAAGTGAGATAGCAATATATTTTTGTGTTTATATTTATAGTGCTACAAATTTATTTAGACCGGTGGGAGTGTCTTATCGCGATTACTTACTCAAAAATATATGGAAAAACAACGTAGATATAAAAATTACACAGCTTAGTTCCATTTCTACTAACGGGCCAGATAATTATGTCGTACTATATTAATTATTTATAAATAAATTTCGTATCACGATGTATTCACGATAAACTCCGAAACTATTGAACCAATTCTTATCAAACTTTGTAACCATCTATAATTTGTATAAAAACGGTTAAACATCGGGCTCAGTGAGCTGAGGGTCACTGAGCCCGATGGGCTCGAACAAACCGATATAATGCCAGTCCCACTCACCCTGATGAAGGGCCCCCGATGCACTCAAAACTAGTCGGTGCCGCCACCGGACGAATATACGTGAGTATTTATCCGTTTTTATATAAGTTAATTATTATGTCTCACGAAAGTTTGGATAATTTAATCTATAATTTGGTCCAACTTGGGACATAGGGTAGTTTTTATCTCAATTATTTATTTTTTAATTCCGCGCAGGCGACAACTATATAAAACTAATTTCTATATTAGAGGTAACAACTAAATTAGTATGAGGAAATCAGTCTTTATTTGTTTATAATTTCCTTTCCTCCAATAATTTTTAACTTCGGTAACACCTATTCGACTATATTGAATAAGAAATTGTCACATATTGATTTTTTAATATATTTATAAATATAACTGCCATATTCAAAGTCAGACAATAACTCAAATAAATGAGTTGCAGATCAGTTGACGGTTGTGTAAAGATCAGTGACTCGCAGCTCAGTTGAATTCAATCTAACATCACTGATTTAGGATTCAAATTTCGTGAGTTAACGGATTTCTAATGCATTGTTTTGTCTCTCTAATAAGACAGCGTCGGTGGCTCAGGGGTCAAGCACTTGACTTGCAATCTGCAGAAACTGGGTTCGAATCCTGCCATGTACCAATGTGTTTTTCTATTTCCGATTTACATATGTACATTTATCCGACGTTCTTACGGTGAAGGAAAACATCGTGATGCAACCTGCACATATCTGAGAAGAAATTCAAAGATATGTGTGAAGCCAACCCGCACTTGGCCAGCGTGGTTGACTATGGCCTAATCACCCTTAACTTAGGGTTGGCTCTGGGCCCCTCGGTGGGGACGATTTGTGAGCTGATGATGAATAAGACATCAGAACCACAAACTTGTAAAACATCGCATTGATCCTCGATCTGACAATATAGACTCAACAGTTCACTTGTGACTTGAACTTTTGAGTCAGCTCAGAGCCACTACTCGATTGCCGTAAGTATCCCTTAGTGACTAATTATCGACTTGAGTGTGGCAGTTAACCTTAATTTTAAATAAGTTAAAGCGTTATTCAACGATTTGTTTTACATAGTAAGTTATTGCTTTTCATAATGTACAGTCAACCACAAAAGTCATTTTATAGAAAAAAAAATTATAAATTTGAACATTTTATTTTTAATGCCAAATTCAACTTTATATTTCAGTGGTATAATAGTTAAGAATATTCAATATAAAATAACTTTTGTGATCATATACATAGGAGTACATTCAGCTCGAAAATTAAAACTAAACAATATCAATTTGTGTTCACTAATTTTAAACCTAACTCATCCAATATGGTAACGTGAAAAATTTTGACTTTCGCTTAATACTATAATGATTATTGTCGAATTATTATTTAATCGTAAACATAAATTTATGACATCATTTTTATATTTATTTAGATAAATATTACATTGATATGAAGTAAATTTTTGGGCAACTTTATAATAATGGGATTTTACAATAAATAATTGAGACGGTTTACGTATTTCAAATGTTGAAGTTAATTAAAAAAAATATGGCGAGTTTTTAATACAATTATTAAAAAAAAAATTACGACAAACGTGCATGACTGCACATAATCGTAATCAAGGGGGTGTCCATAAATTACGTGAGGTGTTTTTTTTTAATTTTCTGCACCTCCCTCCTCCCTGGTGAGATGTCGTGAGGTTTTATTCAACCCCCTCCCCCATTACCCCACCAAAATAGTATAATTTTTTTTGTTTGAATCAGAAAAAATAATTGCGTGATATTCACCGAGACCATCTCTCCAACGTAAGATTAGATGAGATTTGACTCGACCCCCTCCACCCCTTAAACACCCCACGTAATTTATGGAAGCCCCCCAATGCATAATCTTTATTTTGTTACAATGTGACGAAATTAATTAGAAATCAATAATAATTTCTGAAAAAAGCTACTATTAAAAAGTTACTGGCATTATTAAAATTAAATGATTCTAATTTTGTATCCAAAAATCTTTATAAAATAAGAGTTTATTTTATAATAAAATTACCTAAATTTAATCACAAATCGCTAATTTTTGTTAACATAATTTCTCTCGCAAAAATAAAGCAATTGTTAATGTCATAATCAACAAAATGTTACACAAAATGAATCATATTCTATTGTAATAAAGTTTATTTTGGTTCGAAGCTGATTCACTCATAATTTTCATAGCAAACTATTGGCTATATACACATAATTGTCGTCTTCGTATAAATATCATTTGTCATACAAATACTTGAATATCGTTCTTATTTCTAAATTCGACATGGCCGTTTAAGTTTCACACTTTCGTTTTCAAAGCAAACGTATTGTCTTGTATTGTCTGCCCCCGACTGTGAGCGGGCGGAGTTTACAATTCTTAATGATTACATTTTAATGATTTTAATGTATTAATTTTAATGAAATAAAATAATTTTAATGAATAATAAATTATAAACTCCTTAGTTTTTTTTCTCGCAATTTATATTTGACACCGTGTCAACTCTACGCTCATATTCAAGCCATATCTACGTCTAAAGTAGTATGTTTTCAGTTTCAGTTTGCGTATGTGAAGTTGCCTTTGTTGTCGAGAAGTTGTTGAAAAGTTGCCTGCTCATAGTCGACGACTGACTATACCTTTGCTATGAAAAACACATAATTTGTCTTGACTATGAAAGTAGAATAATTTAAATGTTTTACCGACCTGATGAACCGTTATACTTTTTAAAAAATGCTGTTCATAAGTCAATATTGCAATCATCTCGTAACAAGTTATTTCCTTCAATAATTTCAATTCATATTAAATCAACTATTGCCTAACAAATTCGTTCATAGGCATTCAAAATTGAACTCTGAATAGTCGGACATAAGGCTCACTTTATGCCTAACTCTATTAATGCATAAGGCATTTGAATGTATTATTGAACTTTATCGGGATGGTTATAAAGTTTCATTTTGTGCCTTTTCAAAGGTCATTTGATAGTAAATTGAACTGTATTCGGTTAACAATAAGGTTGCATTTGGTTACTACTACCGCAGCTTGGCCTGCCGCTGTTGCCACACCGCGTACTTAGCGCACGCCGTATCTATCATTTGGTTCAAATGTTTGGTCAACGTTGTAGCTAAAGGTGTTAAATCTCTTAACATCTTTTCCTGAAATTAAAATTATTTCTAGATAAAATATTGCATACAATATGACATTCAACGCAGACAATGGTAAGAAGCAATTTAATAAAATGTCGACTCCAAATTTATCCAAACATCAGATACATAAATAAATTTAATACATATAAAAATCGCTTTACACTTTAAATGAAATATCACGAACACTTACCTCAAAAGGCCTCAATTTAACATTCCTGAACCTTAGTAATGCTTCGTAGAAAGCGTGTGCGCGTGCGCCGGCCTCCTCCGCCTCGCCCGGCCCGCCCCCCGGCTGCGGGAAGCTGCGCCACAGCTCGCGCAGCACCTCGCCACAAGACAGGTACAGCCGGTGCAACTCAGACTTCACCTCCACTGGTATTAATTCTAGTGTACAAGGAAATTATATCAAGGTACACGTCAGTTAACTGTGATAGACGAAGATTTTAATGATTAAAGTTTAATGAAATTTTACTTGATATTTTAATTATTTAATTTGAATGAAATTTTATTTAATATTTTTAATGAAATAAATTTAATGAAATTGTATTTAATATTTTTAATGATTTAATTTTAATGAAATCTTATTTGACCATTTTGAATAAATTACTTTTAATAAAATTTAAATACATATTTTTATTTGTAATATTATATATAAGTATTGATGTATTAAGGATTATGTTGTACTGACGTGCCATGGAGGCGGCGTGCTGATGTCGCATGAGAGCGCCGCCCGGGCTGAGCTCGCCTAGCGCGCCCACAGCTGCCCCCGCGCCCACACGCACCGGCCGCAAGCATTGTTGGCCCCCACTCCACGCCTACACAGTGCAATACAAACTTTAAGCAGCTCGCTATTTGACAGAATATTCGATAGAACGTAAAGAGATTCCCGTCCGCGAGGGATCAAAAATCTTAGTAGACTATGTGCTTTTCTAGACAATGTTCTACATCTATGACAAATTTTAGTGAGAAAACACCATTACAGAAAATGCCTTCTAACAAACATCCATTCATACATCCAAACATTCGCATTTATATCATAATAGTAATATTGTAATATGTTACCTGACAGACTGAGGCGAGCGCAGACAAGGGTGGTGGGTTAGTCGTGTTTACTGTTTGACTCATTTGTGATGACGGCCCTAATAAATACCTTTCTACCTATAACAAGAAAAAACTAATAAATTAGACAATAATTTAACTAAAAAAAAGTAAAGATGAAAAGCAAATACAACTTGCTTTAATAGAAAAAATAAATTTGTAATATTTGAAATTAAAAAAATATATATTAAATTTCATCAATAAATGAACTATACAACAATAATTGGCACGTCAGTAACAAGCATGCTCTTGTATCCGACGTGCCATTAGCATTTTGTATTATAATAAATTTTGTTTTTCTAACTTACCTTTGATAATTTTAATTCTTGCGTCTCAGCATTCTTATTTGAATCTTCTAGATCTTCGTAATGTATTTTCTCTAATATTCTCTTCTTTTTCTCTAAAGGTTCTGTACTACATTTATCTTCTGCCGGCCTCTTTTCCGTCACACCGTTTGTTTCTCGCACACCATTTTCTACTACTTTGTTATTATTATTTGTCGTTTTACTATTACTGCTATTACTACTACTAGAATTTGTTTTATGACTAGCTTTGAGCACCTGGAAATACATATAAAGAATTTAGCATCTAAAAATAAAAAAACACTACACAATAAAATATTTTCTTCACATTTATTACATACAAAATTGCATTTACTTTCAGAAAAAAAATACGTTTAGTCTTTTTTAATTACCGGTCAAGTGTTATTAATCCCTTTAGTTGTAGGAGTCACTTATTAATAATTAAATATATATATATATATATATATATATATATATATATATATTATTACTTTACTATAATTATCATTAATTAATAATTTCTCATTCGATATTTTTTAATAATAATGAAAAATCACAAATTAATAAATGACTACAAAAATAATTTTTAGTCACACATTAATAATCTGTCTCATGATTATTATTATTTGATGACTCACCATAATAGAGTGTTGGTTGAAGCGTTTGATCATATTGCGATGTATTGAGGTGCTGTCGCCGCGGTCCTTGTCGTGCGTCGGTTCATCATCAGTCGGCAGCAGAGGCACCGGCTCTATGAACTGCGGTAAATCCACCTACACAACATAATAATTATTTAATGAAAAAAAATACCTAACAAATATCCTATGCGTTCTTCTATGTTCTACATCTGTGGCAAATTTCATCAAGATCCATGTAGCCGTTCTGGAGATACCTCCTAACCCATCCCCACCACCACACATCTAAACTTTCGAATTTATAATATTAGGTAGAAGTAAGATTATTGTCCTGTCTTAATTATTAAAATTTAATTAAAATGTTCCGAATTTTCTGTCTTATTATTTTTGTTTTTTTTTTCTTCATAAAACCCTTTTCATAACAGTCTGAAATTATTAATATTTTTTGAAATTTAAAGAGAATTATTAATAATATTATCTAATTTCTCATGAACCTTATGAGAAAATAATAATAATAATTTAATAAACCATCAAGCAGCCGTAACTTCATCAGAGTGTAATAAAACTTTTGCATTTATATTATTAGTGTATCATTAAAATCATTAAAAATTAATAATGCCTTACCATGCACATTTAAGAATAAATATTTACATACTGTGAGGTCTAATGTAGTATTCTTCATAGCGGAGGCAATAGCTTGGTCATCCAACTTGGCACACTCCCCAAATAAGTCTTTACTCGAGGACGAAGCTATCCTATCCCTGTAATATTAAAGATAACTTAAAAATCTAAGTTAGTATACTTATTTGCTATTAACCGAGTGACTAAATTATTACTGTAAATGTTACTTTTAAGTGGGACTTTAGGATATACTTAATTTTTTGATCTCCCAAAGCTATGACGTCATTATAGTATATTGGTTATTATAAATTCTTATTTGAAACATATCATAAGAGTATAAATAGATTTGACAATCATCATGATCATCAGCTCAATATAAGTCCCCACTGAAGGCCTCGGAGCCTACCCTAAGTTAGGGGTAACTAGGCCATAGTCTACCATGCTGGCCCAGTGCGGTTTGCTTGACTTTCCGAAAGATGTTTTTTAAAATAACAATAGTAGAAATAGAATAAGATTATATCTGATTTTATTAATTACCTATGAAAATAATGCGATTGAAAGAATTTGGTCCAAAATTCAGCTTCAGTCATCTTATTAGGAACATAATCAACGTGTTTCTTTCTAACAGCTGGATATGTTTTGAATATAGCGTCTATAATATCTTGTGTAAGGTTATATTTCAGTCCGTTGCAACCGTCTGTTTGAGGTTGTATATCAGCAAGAAATGCTCCGGACACACCTGAATGAATACAAAAAATATCGGTGTAAAGAAAAAAAATGTTAACTAATAATTCATAGTGCCAATAGCCTAATGGTTAAGGACACGGATATTCAATTATGGTAGAGAGTTTAAATCCTACCATTCAAATATTATCATCCTATCCAAAGCTTGAGGGTACTTGGAATGGTACAAGAAATATTATTAAATTAAAAATAATCTGATATTTTAATTTAAAAAAAAAGAAAAATTCAGGATTTTATTTTCATAATTACATCCATTTGAACTCTTTTTGCAACATAAGTTTACTATTTTAATGTATGAAAATTAAAAAAAAGAAAGTAAAAACATAGTATGTTGTAATTCTTACCAGCCTCTTGTTTAACATTACTGGAATCGGTATAATGCTTTAATGTTGGTGTATTCCAGTATTCCTCGCTGCTTAAAACTTTTGATATAACTAAATCTTCATATAAATGCTTTAAGGTTGGATGGAGGGACAAAAGTCTGCAATTTCCGAGAGAAAATAACATTTAATACTCCTACAAAATGAACTATATCTAAATATAGAAAATGCTAAATAGATAACTGTACTAAAAACGATAAAAATTAAAAAAAAAATCATATGCAATTAAAAAGAAAATTTCTTTCCAATATTATCATTGCAGTACATACAAATATGATTCTATCTATTCTACACTATCTATAATCTATCTATCTCTTATCTATAATACACTAGTAACTTCATCCGTGTGGAATAAATAAAAAAACTTAATTAGTAGCCTATGTGTTCTTCCAGACTATGCTCTACATTTACGAAAAATTTCAGCGAGATCCATGCAGCCATTCTGGAGATACTTTCAAACAAACATCCATCTAACACATTCACATTTATTATATTAGTAAGATAAGATATAAAAATTCTCTCTGCCAATAATCTGCATCATTCTTTATCTTTGTTAAATATAAATAAATTACCTTGACTTCATCTCAAGTTCTCCATCAATTTGTCTTTTGAATTTGGGCAGTAGATTCTGTAGTAACATTTTAACCTGGTCCCGATCTTTAGCCTGTGCATCTGCCCCGGCCGGATTGACAAAATGAAATGTGGAACAAGTGCCATCGTGTAACACAACTTGTAGTTGAACTTTTGGCTTTCCCGCGGGTGAGATTTTTTGAGCTAAAACAGACACATTTGTATATCTAAAATGTCTTTAATTTTAAGACTATGCATTAAAGATAACTACAAAATTTATAACCGTTTCATTTTTCTAACAAAATTTCAATTGATTTAATATGATACAAGCACTACTTAATTTATAGAAATTCTATACCCACATTTTGAAACAATAATTTAACTACAAATACTCAATTATTCTATCTTAAAACAGAATTACTTTCCATGTTTAGTTTTATATAGATAGATTGATGTCGAAAAACAATAACCCCAAAATAATTATGAATTATTTATGATATACATGAGAATTGTTTGACTGTGTACAATATTCACATGAAAACACGAAAAACCATTTATAAATGAACACAAGAAATATAATATAATATAATGAAAACAAGAAAAAAACATTAATGACATGGTTTTTTGGCATTGTTGCTGTGAATTGTCCATTTTTATACATATAATAAAATCCTAATCAGTTAATTTATATCACCAAAGCCACAAAGGCTCAAGCCTACACTTAATTATAGGTGAAGGGCCTTATTCAAAAATACTGGCCTAGTGGAGTTGACTTTCATCAAACTTCTTTACTGGAAAGTACTAATTTATCTTTATATAAAAGGTATTATTTTTGACATTGCATTAAATTACTACTTACTTTTGATATCAGCATATTTATGAGATACAGCAACCGTATCTCGATTCTCCAGCATCCAAGCTAATCTCTGATTCATCACATAAAGGGTCCCATCTCCTTTCTTATATCTCACATATCCCACGCTCAATAACACGTCCTCCGAAGATGTAGTCATCTTTAACGTCGAGAACTAATAAGACAATTACCAAAAATGTATTGAAAGGTCGACCTTACAGGCTATTTTTTAGGATTATTGCTAGACCTGGCTTCGTTGAGGGCAAAATCAATGTTCCGGGTAGTACTTATATTTGAATGCATGTATTTCTTGTTGATATTTCTGTACATAACAAACTTATATGAACAGTTTTTGTATAAAATTATGAAATATCAAATTCTTTTCTACAAAAGCACATCGTCAAACCCCATTTGCGGTATTGTTTGACAAAGTGTCATGTCAATCGTTTTGAAAATGTTGAATGAGTAAAAAATATTTTTCGATAAAGTTTGCCCTATTATAAACATTTTTGTTTTTTGTTTTCAATATTTAAAAAAAACTGAAAATCTTTAAAAATATACTCGTACCTGTATGAAACGACAACAAAACCTTTGTTTTAATTTTCAAATTACAAGTATTATTGATGCTGATACCATAATCACTAGAAACCCAAAAAAAGTATCAATTGGATTTCAACAATTTTTCTGCATTTTACAATTTCATGGAACGCTGTAAGTTGTTTAAATGATCACTATTGTGATGAAAAAAATGATGAATGAGAAAATTGCACGGAAGATAGGAAGATAGAAGAAACGTGACAGCGAAGCACATCTAATTTTAAAGCCATTGGCATTATTTACAACTAACTTCCTTGTTTGTTGTATAATGCTTTCTTTGCTATAATTTTCTGAATTAATCATTTATACAAAGGATTTGAAAACAATTATTTACATTTAAAAATAATTTTTATATTATTCCTTATTTACGTCTACAAAAGGTGAACAACTTTGGTAATTTAAAATGTTAATGAACGCTTTCATAATAGACCGCCATTTCGTTTATTATAAACATGCAACACTAAACATTGACAACCCAAAATGCAATCATGGCGCACGGGGCACTGTGTTTTTAGAATGCTGAGAAGTTTTTACGTAAACACTTCATTATTTTGCATTAAAACCAGTTTATGTATTATGATAACTTATCCGTGAATTTCAAGGATTATAGGGAAGCATACATGTGTGTTCTAAACGTGACGTTTTCACTTGTTCAGATCATCGTCTCTGTACTACTAGACACTTGCAGGTATAAAAATCATGAGATTCACAGTTTTAGCCATACAAACGTGTATTTGAAAGTTAAATTATTACCTATTGTTACTAAAATTAGATGGCTAATTCTGTAAAGTTGATTTTTCTATTGTTTTGTTGTGATAATTTCGATATATACATTTGTTCCAGATAACTTTGTTGGTGTCATTATGTCAGAGGCGTACGCCCGTGAGATACTACGAAGGAATGTTGCGCAAATATGTCAAACTATAGGATGGAACGGTATAAACTCGACGCCACTGGATATACTAGTACATGTATTGGAGAAGTACATATGTACACTTGGAACACAAGCTAACAGATACGCCGAACAATTTAATAGAACTGAACCAAATTTACATGACCTAGGGTTAGTGTTCCGTGACCTCCATGTCCAGTTGCCAGAGTTAGCGGAGTACACAAGATGTGTGCCACCTGTCCCACCACCCGTTAAAGCTGAAAAATTTCCTAAACCCAAGGAATCAAATCTAAACTTCCTAAAACCTGGCAGTCATGAAGTCGTCACAAGACCGATGCATGTTCATGAACATCTTCCTCCCATGTACCCTGAAAAAGAAAGGGATACACCAGTTGTTGCAGGCACTGTGGAAATTAGACAAAATGGTATTGATAATATGGATACTAGCACTTCATGTACAAGTCCTGAAATATCAGTTACGGATAGTCCTGAAAAAACAAAAGACATATTTAAACGGCCAATTGACCCTGTATCATTACCAAATAGTAAAAGGCCCAGGCTAAGGTTGGAAGAAGAAGAGAGAACTAGAGAAATCAGCAGTGTAATTATGACTATGTCTGGTTTTTTATCCCCTGCCCGAGAAGGTAAATTACCTGAAGCTAGACCTCCTACAATAATTTCTGAAAAACATCATGACAAGCATAAAGTTAATTCCCATCATTCAAATCCCATGAAAGCACCAATTTTAGACAAAAGTGATAAAAAATCTAAAAAGAATAAATTGTTAAACGGTAAAATCATGAAGAGTAAAAGAAAAGATAAAAGTCATAAAGGTGAAAGTAGTAAATCCAAGGATAGTAATAAATTGGACAGGTATCCTCCTGGACATCCAATGAAGAGTAAAGATGTCCATCCCACGCATCATAATCATGTGACAATGCCAGCGCCAAAGGTACCAGGACCTCCTCCGAAGCCTTTAGTACCTTTACCCCAGACTTTACCACCAGCTCCAGTCCCCGAACCTCCTGTTCCGGAGGTAATCAGGCCTGTTATCAAACAAGAACCACCAGACACACTTCCCCTACCCATTACAAGACCAATGACTTCAAGTGAAGATGCTATACCTGTACCAAGAAAAATACCAATTTCCAAGTCTCCATTGATTTCTAATGCTTTACCTGTACATAAAAATCAATCTTCCAATTCTCTAATACCAGAGACAGAGATAAAGAAAGAAATAATTGTAGAAGAGAAATTAGCATCCCAGCCAGATAGATCAAAAGTTAATATATTTAAAAGAATATCGAACAAAAATAAAGAAGATAAGATTCCCCCAGAAGTTACTGTTCCACAAGAAAATTCTGATATGATCTCAAGGCTACAGAATTCAACAAATAATACTAATAATAGTGAAAATGTACATGTGAACAATGATTCTGTTGTGAACAATAATTTTAGTGCTTTAGACTTGTCGAAAGAAATTGACATGAGGGCCCATGAAGTAATAAATATTGATGATGACTCTCTGGATATGCCCCAGGATAAAATTCTACATCCAGAACCTCGACCAAGTATATCAATAAATAAGTCGTTGCAACTTCCATATCCCAAAGATGTACCTAGTGTCAGTCCTAAAATTAAAAAAGAAAAGAAACACAAGGACAAAAAAGACAAAGCTGCTAAATTAGAAGCAAAGTTGCTTAAAAAGCAACAGCAACAACTGGCTTTGGAAATGGCGCAAGCAGAAAAGAAGAGAATTAAACTTGGAAATGCAAAAGTAAAATCGAGTAGGCCAAAGAATGATTCGAAATTACCACAGATGCCACCAGGATTTCCATATTTCTCCGCAATGCCTCCAGGCAGGGGCTTGATACCTGGACCAGGGCTAATACCAAATCCAGGATTAATACCAAGTAGTGACTTCCTGGCAGGACTAGCAAATAATCCAGCATTGAGAGGATTAACAAACCCCTTTGCTATAGCAAGTGGCCCTGGTTTGATTCCTGGTCCCAGTTTTCTACCCGGTGGTTTAGGGCCTGGAATGCCAAATAGTTTAATGTCCATGGGAAATTTTCCACACACATCTAGATCACAGTCAATGAAAATTCCGCCAATGTTGCGGCGCCCAAGCTTAGAAGTGATTCCCGTCGATAACGAAGAAGATCGGGGAATGCATAAATCTCCAATTATGCACAGAGATAAAGATAGGCATGATAATAAGCACAAATCTCCAACCATTCCAAATATTTTACAAAAACCAAAATCGAAATCACATAAGGAGCATAAATCGTTATATAAAATGCCACCTGTACAGCCGGATATAACTATAGAACTTAACCCTCCTAAAGTTGATCCTGTAAGACGGGAACTCCCGAAGGAGCCACCGATGCCGCCGCGACTACCCACACCGGAGCCTCCTCCGGTCGTCGCTCAGTTAGAGCCGGAGCCTCCTCCCGTACTGGTCAGGTTGCCGTCGCCTGAAGTCAGTCACATCGGAGACGGCGAAACTACCGACAAAAAGAAAGACAAAGCCCATAAAAAGGAAAAGAAAGATAAAGATGGTATCAAATTAAAAAAGAAAAAAGATAAGAAGGATAAAAATAAAGATAAATCCGAAAAGAAGAGAGACAAAGAAGAAAAGCAGGAAGAGAAAGATAGAATAAAAAAAGAAAAGAAAGAGAAAAAAAAGGAAAAGACTGCCGACGGACTCGTTCCCAAGCTGACATTAAAGCTGGGCTCCTCGAATTCAAACTCTCCGATGCCGCCGAGCTCGCCGGATATCTTCAAGCTAAATATTAAGCCGGTCGTCAAAAAAGAGGAAGAAGATAGTCCACAGCCAAAAGAGGAGCCGCGGTCTCGGGAGCACAGTCGGTCGCCGGAGTTGGCGCAAATATCGGCGCTGGTCACGAGGCCGCCGAAGCAAAAGCATTCTAAGCACAATCACGTCTCCGAACTCGAGGGGCAACCCTCGTCCCCTCCGTCCGGGAATTCTCCACCTAGAAAGAATAGGCCACCATCGAGTCATTCAAAATACAAAAGGATATTGTTCAAGTCGCAAGCCAAAAAAGGACATATGGAAGGCTTCGAAGAAGGTGAGTCGATACCGGAGAAGTCGACGCCGACTCCCGCGCCGCCGAAGCCAAGTGGTCCTTTGCCAACTCCGTACTACGTGGACGAACAAGGGAACAAGATCTGGGTGTGTCCCGCGTGCGGCAGGCAGGACAACGGTTCACCTATGATCGGTTGTGACGGTTGCGACGGTTGGTACCATTGGGAGTGTGTGGGCATCACCGAGGAGCCAGGTGCCACTGAGGACTGGTTCTGCAAGTCGTGTATCGCGAAACGCGCCGCAATGGTGTTGGCCGGGGTTACCGCGGGGAAGAAACGTGGCCGCAAACCCAAGTCGGATAAACTGAGAGACTGTCACTGATATGGACCTATGTTGTTAATGAGATTAGTTATAATTTACGTTCGATATGCGCGTAATGGATTGCAAATTGTTAATGGATAATTGTTGAATGATATCACGGAGATACATTTTCATCGTTTATAATGATTTATCATAGGGTAATGTTAAGCATAGGTAATAATAAAATAATTGACATGAAATGTTGAACATGAAATAATAGTGTTAGGTACTTGTAATAATTACCATAATTTTAATTTTTTTTTTGTTAAATTTTTGTCTAATTTGCCGTTCGCTCGGTTAGATCAAGTTTAATTAGAAGGCGGGCGTTACATTTCTTTCGTGTAAACATAGAAGTGATGTAAGATTCTTTTTATATTGTACAAAAAACTGAATTTACTTAAGAAATTGGTGATGTATAAAGTAATTGTAGTGAATATTTAAATAAATAGAAAGTAGGTTGGATGTATGTTCAACCAATATTTGAATATTTTCATATTATAATTTTAATATAACCCTGTTTTTATTTGTTAAAGTTGTTCCTCAGTGTGGGGAGAGGCACGCTGGAACGCGCGCGGTACAGCTGTCTCCCGCTCTATTCTCGCCTTATGTTAAAATGGAGATGGCAGGCAAATGTAATTATTTTAATTTCAGCCAGCGGCCAATTAAATAAATTGGTATTCGAAATTGTAGTAAGTTATTTTATGTACCTTATTGTGTTCATTTTTCCTTATCCGATAAGGAAAGTAAGGACTTCATTTCGCTTTCCAAATCTTAAAAAAATTATTAAGTAACCAAGAACACGATATATCTTTCTTTTAACTTTACCTATTTCTGTGCTCTTCCAATATCATAAAGTTAAGATCTAGCTAGATGGCGCCACAATCAAGCTAGTCTTAAGTGAAAAAAAAATAAAGCAATATTTTACATTTCGGTTTTTCCATAAGGAGAAGCAATTGTAACGATTTTGATTACGTATTACTTCAAGATATCTTTTATAGTATAGATTATGTGTAAAAGTTCACGAAAGGGCCGCAATTTACTAAAATAAACTTTTTTATAACCCCTCTAATGGTTTTATTGGATTAACCCAGAGGTACACTGATTTTTTTTTTATTACAAGACATTTTAATTGTTCTATATTCAAAATATTTAAAAAAAAAAGATAAAAAGTCTTCATTATCACAAGTTTGAGAGGATCTTAACAAAAAATTGGATAGAAATTCTCCACTTAAAATTATCTATATGTCGAAATTTTTAAGCACTTGGTGACATGTGCATACGAAGGTTCGTAACCTTTTTTTTAAAGGGTGCTAATTAAATATTATTTAGCATTGAAAAAATGTATTGATAAAAGTATAAAAAATAGAACATTTCCTTAAAAGATCTAATTAATTTGTATAACGTATTAACGTATTTTTTTTAATTACAAGCTATTGTCAATTTAAGTAAATTAATAAGAAACTAATAATGCATAAATAATGTACAATTGGCTTTGGTCCGCCATTACGTTTGCGCGGTCCAAAAAAAATAGCGAAATCAGACCAACCGTTCACGCGTGATGCCTGATCTAAGAAATAGGGATTCATTTTATATAAAAAGATGTGTCACTTCATACTGTATAAAAATTTCCACAAAATAAAAACGTTCTTATAGTGTATTGCCGAAGGCCGCTCCTTTAAATTGAGACCAATCTTACTAATCTTATCATGTCTTTCACATTACAATTTTGGATATGTCCTGGCAAAAAATATTGCACGGTTGAAAGTTCAAACCTTTCTTAAGCGTCTGTTAATTTTAACTGTTAGGTTTCATAAATTTTAATGGAGGTAAACGTTTTGGATTCAAATTCAGTTTCAGAATTACTACGTACTTATGTTTTGTTATGCTAAAAAACGGAATGATAACGTTTACTTTTGTGTGAGCAAGGAAAAAGAGAACGCGTTCGCCTTTGACCTTCCTTTGAATTAAACTTTCAATTCCTAAGTTGTTGTTTACGCTTGTTCCGTTTTGACACATGACCACAATAATAACTAATATTTCTTACACAAGTTTCTTAAAACATAAAAAAAAAACAAAAAAAAGTAAAATTTTTATTGTACTATCGCTTTAGGTAACCTACCTTCATTATTATTTCTGTACAAGTATTTAGGAAGCGAAGTCACGGTTAGGTAATCTAACGGAAGTATCAATACCGGCTTGTTTCAATAAGCTGTACTAAAGTGACTAACCGTTGATTTCTGAGACCAAAATCCCCTTTTAAAACAAATGTTTTTTAAAGATGGAACTGGAATGACGATATATTTTATACAAAGATTTGTGTCTCAGAAACCGAGGGTTTGTGAGGATTTGAATGCGAACGAATAATAATACGAAGATTTAATAATCGTTAAGTGTTTGATAATAAAACTTCAAGAATGTGTCGTAGAGCGGAAAACTAGAAACGCCTTTTCTTATGCATTGATGCTTGCGTACAAAAAAAGTTCTTCCAGTAGGAAATTGGATGACTTTTTACGGAGGAATCAAGTCGGAGTTTTAATTTTTGTAACTTTTTAAGGGTTTCTTTCCAATTAAAAAAATGGGGTTGTGTAAGAAACTTCGACTTCGAGGGACGTTAATGTGAGTCGTGTTTTTGTAAAAGTACCATATTGTGCGGTGCATTAAGCGACATACTAAAATCCGGTTTTTGGCACACGACGGACGCAAAATAAGTTGTTTGTTGAAAATTGTATTTGTGTACTATAATTAGTCATTTGCTACGAATACATAGACCTTTTGAGTCCTTGCTTTATTATAATAATTTCAAAAAAGTATATGAAACGCCTATTCCAAAATAAACATCGGTTGATATATTTCAGCGTATTTTTAAAGCACCCAAACCGTTTCGAAATCATTTACTTTTTGGAAATCAACAAACGACTTTATATATATTTTTACCTTAACTTAAAATATTTTCACTAACTATTATTGTTACACTACAGAACTCTTTCAGTGCTCATTAAACGATTCTGAGTGCGGCAGAATCAACATTACTTTTTACCGCTTTTGTTTTATCTAGGTAAAAGAACGCCATCTTTTTGTTATCTAGGAAACTGTGAATCTTGTTTTAAAACATCTGTACCAAAACCACTGACCTGTATGGATACACGCTGGACAGGTGGTTGCTTAAAATGACTGTTTTTGCTTCGTTTCAATTTGAATGTGCTAGTTAAAGTTACTGTCGGCTTATTCTATCTTTATTATAAGTTCCAATTTCGAACACGGCTACCATTGGCGCCAAAAACCAAAATTACAAATAATCATGTATCCTAACCAGCGGAAAATAGAGGTCAATGAAAGAAATACAGTCATTTGTTACAAAATTACGTTTTTTTACAAGTTTTGGGCTGTGGAGATTCACTGTATTAAGGAAGGTAAAACTGGCAGACATAACAACAAATTTCTTTCTATCTCTTTCCCTCTAAAAAAGTAGATTAAATCATGTATGTAAACATTTCACTAAGAAATCCTCGTTTTTAAATTGGATTGAATCGTATTAAAATTTGTTTAATGTTACGTAGTTTTGAAAAAGAAAAAAGTTCGCTTTAAAATCATCATTTATTTATTTAACAAAATAATCCAACTACACCATTAAATTATTTACGTCATAAAAACAACTAATATAAATACATTTAGCCAAAATGCACACAACATATAGCAAAGCTAAGCAGTGCTCAAGTAATATAATAAATACCTAATCGTTAATATAAAATCGAACATTAAAATACAATTTTAATTTTAAAAAGGATCGTGTTTGACCCAATGCGATGTAGGAATTGACGGTAGGCTCCCGCGTTTCTTTACGTCTCATCTCTGATACTCAAAATCGTGATGTTCATGTGTGCAGCGACTCATGTGAAACGGCGAGCCTCTATAAAGTTTGGATTGCATTATACATCAATTCTTACGTTCTTAGTATAAGAAAAAATACAGTAAGTTTACAAAGTTGGCTATTTAAATTAAAGTGACAAAATAATCCAATATTATATTATATTTGCTTATTTATTAGACTAACACAGCCTATAATTTTTCAGAATTTCCAATGTTCGATTTGTAATATTAACAACCTGGTATTCAAAACAAAAGTCTTTTATGTCTTATATGTTACGTTTATTTCACATAAAACTGACTAAAAAGATTCTACATTACAATTGCTTAGTTTTTACTGGCAGTAGGTACGCTGTCTGGTGAGGTCGGCTTCTCTTTGTTCCAGTCCTTAAGTCCTTCGGGAAGTGTTGTATCTTCTTCCAGTGATCCAGTTCCTTCGACAAACTCTTCATATGTACTCTTCTCAGGGAAAGGTCTAGGTCCCAATAGTTCTATCATGTCATCTCTACTTAATATTTCCTGCTTAAGTAATCTTTCTGCAACTTTGGTAATATTATCTTTGTGCTTTGTGAGTAATTCTGTTGTATGTCTGTGAGCCGAATTTATTAATTCCCTCACTTCTGTATCAATTAGTTCTGCGGTCTTCTCCGAGTAGGGTTTATCGATAACCATTTCTCCGGGTTGTGGCATTTCAAAGGAAACATTCCCTACTTTCGCATTCATACCGTAGTGGACGATTTGAGCGTATGCACTTTGGGTTATTTTCTTAAGATCGTCTTGAGCGCCGGTTGTTATTCTCCCAAAGAATATTTCTTCACTCACTCGTCCACCTAGAGTCATACACATGCGATCAAAAAGTTGTTCTTTGCTGTACAGATACTGTTCTTTGGGTAAATACTGTGCGTAACCCAATCCTTTGCCTCTGGGTATAATGGATACTTTGAGCAATGGATCCGCATGTTGCAGGAACCAGCCTGCTACAGCGTGTCCAGCCTCATGATACGCTACAATCTTTCTCTCATCAGGTTGCAGGACATTGGATTTTTTCTCCATACCAGCGACAACCCTTTCTATGGCTTGCTCAAAGTTCTTCATATTGATATCATGCGCAAGTTCTCTGGCAGCAATTAAGGCTGCTTCATTACACACATTTGCAATGTCAGCACCTGTGAAGCCTAAAAAAATATGGTTTATTAAATAATAGACTAAATAAGATTCATTAATTTTAGTAAATTTAATTTGCACTATTTGTATACCTTAAATAATTATAGTAATAGCTATTCATCCCTTCTTCTAATTATTTCGTTCTATATATTATTTGTTATGGTTGTGCACCGTGATATGAATTGTTTCAAAATATTGCGTATTTATTTTGGATGTGACAAGGAGGTAGTCTTTTTTTTGCATTGGAGACAAACTCCAAGCTAGGAGACTAAAACTTTAAGATTGTAAAAGAAACAGGCCTAGGATGCTTTTGAAAATAATAAAATCAATAAATTTAGGCTGATATGCTTACTAAACAATACGGAATACTGGTAAAAAAATCCCTTTGGGCCTATAAAATCCATAGAATTTTTCGTATTTTTCCGTAGAACGATCAGAACAATGGGTAATCCACTGTATATTAAATAACAGAAATTTATGTCTATTATTTATTATTCAGTTGACATGAATAAATCTTGGTCTCAATATCCAAATTCCTACAAAATGTCATAATGATCAAAATACGAAAAATGTTTTAGTTTTTAAGATACATTAACTACTATACCTGGTGTTAATGCAGCCATTTTGCGTGCCAAGTTATCCTTGTTCAATGTTGTCTTCAGAGGCCCTAAATGTACTTTGAAAATAGAAGCCCTTCCCTTAATGTCTGGTGCAGGGACAAAGATTTGTCTATCAAATCTGCCAGGTCTGAGAAGAGCTTTATCAAGAATGTCCACTCTGTTTGTAGCAGCCAGAACAACTACATTTGTAGTTGTGTTAAACCCATCCATTTCAACAAGGAGCTGATTAAGAGTATTCTCTTGTTCCGAATGTCCGCCGAAATTACGTCCACCTCTCTTTCTACCGACCGCATCAATTTCATCAATAAAAAGAATGCAAGGAGCATGTTTACGTGCCATAGAAAACATATCCCGAACTCTAGAAGGACCAACACCAACAAACATTTCCAAAAATTCTGAACCAGACACCGTAATGAATGGAACATTAGCCTCACCAGCTGTTGCTTTAGCCAGTAACGTCTTTCCCGTACCAGGAGGGCCAGTAAGCAATGCACCCTTTGGAATTTTAGCTCCTAAATCAATGTATTGTTGAGGATTTTTCAAGAAATTCACAAATTCCATAATCTCAATTTTTGCTTCTTCACAACCAGCAACATCTTTGAATTTTACACCAATGTCAGTTGGGTTTATCAATTTAGCTGTAGACTCCATAACACCACCGAATAAACCACCGCCTTTACGACCAGCTCCCCCCATCATATTAGCAGACCTTCTCATCATATAAATTAAGAAACCAATTATCAAAAGTGTTGGCAGCATTCCCGTCAGACTTGCAGCTTCTACCTCAGTTTTATAAATTACAGGAACAAAGTTTGGCGGGTCCACATTCAGCTCGATTTGTGAATTCTCCAAGTTTCTTTCAAATGAATCAACACTGCCTATTGCAAACCAGATCACCTTTCCTTCCAATGCAGCACCTGGCTGTAATTTCACTCTAACCCACTTTTTATTTATGACTTCAAGTTTCTCAACAACTCCTTTGTTTAAATATAAGTTGACGAAGTCTCTCCAGCTTATCTCCCTGTATCTTAACTCGAAATAAGCGATCGATGCCAATAATGTTACGACACCCATTGCTCCGAACATCATCCATTTTTCTCTGTCCTGATTGTCGAAGCCGCCTCTTCCTCCTCCTCTACCACTTCCTGAACTACTGGAGAACATGTTTATGTTCCATTTATCTTGTGAAGATGAAGGTTTTGACGGGGGAGGTGTAGTTTTTGATGGTGCAGGAGACTCATCTTTTTCACTTTTTTTTGTCTGTTTTTGGCTTGCACCGGGCTGAAAATATTTTTCAAAACCTTTCGGTGGCTTTTTACAAAATTCATACCACTGATTTAATACTGAATCGAGTGCCGGAACACCGACTGGTTGCAATTTGTGGCCATTGAAATGTATCTTAGTTAACTGTGACTGTGTTAATCTTAAGCCTTTCCACATGCTGATTCTTGTGATATTTACAATTATTTTATTTTTAATTATTTCACAATATTATATCGCCCAGTGCACGAAAAAAAGAAACGATTGGTCACGACAAAAACATGGTTAGAAATCTGTCAAATTTGCTAATTATGAAAAAGTGTTGCACAAAATTGAAAAATAGTAATGAGATGTTACATCACTTTTTGTATTTATCAAATGATAATATGGCTTAAATTACAAACAATTATTAGAAATCTTATGCACTTAACATTACTACTGTGAATTTAAAAATCTTTTAATTTTAAATCATAGTTTCATTCAAAAAGTGTTGCCATATTTCAAAAATAGTAATCATATGTTTTTTGTTTTACATCTGTATCAGCACAACGAAATTGAAGTTTAATTTATTTAATTCAGTAAATAAAAGTGCTAAATACATAGGTAACTCTCACAAAATATTTACATAGGGGAATAGATTACGTGTACTGATAAATAAAAGTGTGGTTTGAAATTCAGGTTATTTATCTTAATTTAAAACTATAACTAACGGTTCGAAAAGTGTCACGACATGGATCAGGAAAGGCCAGAAAGTACGATAAATCACGGAAAACGTAGTCGACCTTTGCTACTACAACCAAGTCCAAAAATAGCAAGGTTATCAGCTTACGGGAGTTCATCTAGTTCAGCGCTTAAGAATTCAAAAAAATTGGGACCACATTCGCTTAAAAAGACTAAACCTTTGATTAATAAAAATGATGTACCTCCCCCTGGTACCCCAGTACCTGATAAGTACGTTCGTAAGGCTGGTCCTTACCTATTAGGACCGAAACTGGGGCCTAGTCCAGTCAAGAGTATAGTTCAGTGTCTGGCAAGAAAAGAAAAAACTGATGAATATTATCAAATTAAGATTTTAACGCTTCGTAACGAGGGCCAACCTGAAACACAAGATGATAGACAAGGGAAGATGTTACTGCACACAGAATATTCATTATTGTCATTATTAAAGGATCAAGATGGTGTGGTTCATCACCATGGACTTTTTAAGGTAACACATTGTATCCTAGTAAATAAAATGATGTTAGAAAAAAGTATAGAAATTATCTCTTCACATGACAACTGTCCACATACTTTGACCCCTCTGATGAAAATAATTATATCTTTTTAAAAGATGCTATAAGAGATTTAACTCTTTCAGTAGACACAGTGATGTGAAATTTGTACAAAGTGCTTGGTACTTTATAATTTGATGATTAAAAATTACCAAATATTTTTTTTAGGATCATGCTCTTGAGGAAATACCTAATCCAAATGGCCCGGGTTTTCTATACACTGGTCGAGTTCGGCAGAGATTATTTCTTGTTTTGGATTGTGTAACATCACACCAGTTCAGTGAGAAAGGCAGCGAGTTGATAAATTTGCAGCAGTATGTAACAAAAGTGAAGAAAGTTCCGGAAAAAGAAGCTGTCCTTATATTCTATGATATTGTTAGAGTTGTTGCCAATTTACATAAGGTATGCTTTTGATGTATATTTTATTCTTAACTAACTGTTCCCTGTGACTGTTCATGCAGAATTAAGAAAAAATAAGTAGCATGTTTTTTTCCATACATGTTCTACATCTATGCCATATTTCAGTGAGATCTGTTGAGCTATTTGGAGATATCTTTTAAGAAACATTCAAACTTTCACATTTATAATATTAGTAAGAAGTAATATGCTTATGATATACCAAGAAATTAGTTGATAAAAGATAGGTAGACATATAGAAATTACTGAATATCTAGTTAGTAAAATAGGTTGTATTAATAAATGTCAATATAAATAGTGAGATATCATTAGTCTTAATTGCCTTAATATTTTGTTTCTCGGTTTTTCCGAAGTGAAAATGAAGGATGTATGTTTTTGTACAAGTGACAGTCAATATTCACAGTAATACATACTCCGTTTCAGATAAACATAGTACACAGAGACCTGAAGCTAGGCAATATAGTGCTGAACCAAAGAACAGGCCGGATAACAATAACAAACTTCTGCTTGGGCACACATTTAGGGAGTGACAGAGATTTGTTAAAGGATCAGAGAGGTAACATAATAAATTTTACTACTAATTACTTTCTAATGATAAAATAAATTGCAGTCTATAGTCTAGTTTGTTTACATTCTTCCATTGGTTTTTGATAACATTAACAGTGAAAAAGCCAAATATTGCTGCATAGATTATAAAATGGGAATTTAAAAGTGGTAGAGCCCGCTTTAACATCTTAGCACGAATCGTCCCGACTCGCCCAGTTAAATACCATGACCACACAAAAGACATGCGTGAAGTGGAAGCAATTCCGTGTTTCGTCTGATGAGTGTGGTTCTGGACATACTTCAAACATACATACACATTTCAAAATTCATAATAACTTTTTCAACCTCACCCGAGACAACATGCATTTAACTCAAAAGCAAAGCATTTAAACGAAGTTCAAAAACAAAACTGTCAATAACCTTTGATAAGTTACATGATTGTCACCTGTCAGTTCTATACATTTTTGAATTTTGTTATTTGATTGCTTCGGACCTAATGCACATTGCCTTGGAGTCAGGGTGTGGAATATATGCATGCCATTGGTTCACCATCACTGTAATAAATCTGTATTCAGTGATGTCTGAATAGTTCTTGTTCATTTCCTAACATGTTTCTTGATTGTTGTTTTAAAAAATTCTTCAATCTTTCAGGTTCACCAGCTTACATATCTCCGGATGTGTTAATGTGCAAGCCATACCATGGTAAACCGTCAGACATGTGGGCACTTGGTGTTGTCTTGTATACAATGTTGTATGGACAATTCCCATTCTGCGATACTAGTCTCACACAGCTCTTCAGTAGGATACAGGCTGCTAGTTATAATATACCTCCGTAAGTTATTATGAATTTATTTAGTAAAAATATACATTGCATAGATGTGAAACATCCCTAAAGTCGATTTTAAGATTGAATTCATAGAATTGTAAAGTTATTAATAAGCTAATCTCTCTAACCGGTATCAATGAAATATATTTTTTACATCTTATTTTATTTAATAACTTTACGGTTTCTGTATGTTTCCTAGAAATATTTAACATAATTTGCTAATAATCTATAGTATACTAGCTGTCGCCCGCGACTCCATCCGCGAGTATTTCAAAAAACCGATCAATAATCGAGGTAAAAACTATCATATAACCGAAGTTAACTCAAATTACAGATGCTTACAAAGTGTGATAAGAATTGGTTCATTAGTTTCGGAGTTTATCTCGAACATGCATCTTGATAAAAAGTTTATATATGCATATATTGTTAAGAAGAAAAACCGAAAATGTAGCAGTGTATTGACCCAACACTAGCTTTACTAAAATGTCGACGTTTGTGTCCAGTCACTAATCATTCTGATACTGCACTTTGTAACGAAAGCAAGTCATTCGCGCTAAAGAATTCTAACGAAAAATGTCTAAGAATATTAAATTGGAATTCATAGATGTTTATGTTTTTTTGATATTTGTAATAAAAGCATGTATTTATTTTATTTTGATATTGTATTTTTTTAATTCCAGGGACGGTAATTCAGTACAAGTTTCAAATAATACGGTCTTCTTGATTCAAAGACTATTGGTTAAGGATCCAAAACACAGATTACTTGCGGATGATGTAAGTTCTTATATTCTTCTATAGCTTCCTCTCTTTTATTATCTACTAGCTGTCGCCCGCGAATCCATCCGCGCGGAATTAAAAAAAATCTTAATGAGTAGCCTACGTGTTCTTCCAGATTATGTCGTACATCTGTTCCAAATTTCATCAAGATCCGTTAAGCCGTTCCGGAGATACCTTCAAACAAACATCCATCTAAACATTCGCATTTATATTAGTAAGATTTAATTTTGCAAATTAGATTTTCAACTGTAGTTCATCAATAACCTCACGCCTTAACCCAGAGCGGTAGACAGAGAAGAATTCCATATTGAGAAATTTTTAATATTAATTTTCAGGTATTGGATCAGTTATCAAGTATAATAGCAAGTTATGTGATAGTACCAAATCCTCCAGAAGACCTCCAGGTGGTCCCCGATGTACCTTTACAAGAAGAGACAGATGAGAAACCAGCTGTTCAGAATAAGGATACTACACCAGAAAATACTGAACGGACATCTAATAATCATGTAAGTGTGATTTATTTCCATTTTAAATAAAAACTAGCTCTCGCCCACGACTCTGACTGCACGGGATTTAAAAAAAAAATCATAAGTAGCCAAATTTTATCAATTCAAATGCAAACAAAAATCAAGGTTTCTAATAAATATCTATCCATTCAGATATTATTATGAGTTAGAGTTGTTTACATACCATTTGTGAATTTAATGTAATTTTAACTATAATTTTCTTAACTTATATAAAAACGGCTAAACACTTATGTATATTCGTCCGGTGGCGGCACCAACTAGTTTCGAGCCTATCGGGGGCCCTTCATCAGGATGAGTGGTACTGGTATTATTTCTGGTATTATTAGTGAGCGATGGGCCGCGGTTGAAGTTTGAATAAAATAATTTTCTTTTTTTTTTGAGATGTTCAAATTATTTTTTGTATTATCAAAAGTTTAATAACAAGCACTTTTATTAAAAATTTGTATTTTGAAGTAAATTTAACATATAAAAATTTATATTTAAAAAAAAAGCCATCCGGACTGCTATTAGTTTTTGTAATTTATTTTTTTCAAATTTCAGGAAGAAATGGGTGTATTTTGTGTGCCCTTACCCGAATTCTTCGCTCTAAACTTCCCACCAGCGAACCGACAGAACGGCATCATAATACCAACAACAGTTGATTCATCATCAATCACATCACCTAATAATAATCAACGTCAAATAACAGTACAAAGAATAGGAAGAGATGCAAGACCACTGTTACCATGTGAAATAGCAAGATATCAACATATGTTTGCAACAAATCGAACGGAAAGAAGATCTGAAATACAAAACTTTGTTCCGGAAAGACAGGAACGACCTGAAAATTCAAGATTAAGAACACTAGCTCAGAGAATACCGAGGTTAAATGCAAGTAATCCCGCAGATTTTAGAGTGATACCTTGGTCTGAAAGATCTAGGTTACAAGATAGGACTTGGGATCAAGATGCTGTTGTCAGATTGTCTATTTTAGATTTATCTCGGCCAAATAGAATAATGAATCCTCCTCCGGTGCATAGTGTCAATCCTGAATCGGTTATTAATAATCCAAGACCACCCGTTGATAATTCTGAATTGGATTATAACTAGATTTTTTTTAGAGACTTTGGTTATTATAAACATGTTAGTTTTATAACTACTAACAAAATAATTACAACTACAAGTAAAAGAAAATAAGATTTTTTTTTTTAGATTTTTTGAATCACTGCCGAATAAAAAAATCTTGTCTGTAGCAGTAAATATAGGAATATTATTCGAATTTATCTTGTACGTACGGAAATTTTTGTACAAAAATATTGTAGTTTTTTTTTAAATATAGTGAAGTTTAAATCTTTTTTTTGATTTCGGCAAAATGCTCATAGATAAGAATTTTTTATAACCACAAAAAGAGAGATTTTTTTTAAAATTAATATTTGGTATCTTCGATTAGTGTTTTGACAGAAAAATCATATGAATTTATAATATTAGGCGACATATCTAAAAAAAAAAAATATTTTTTTATAAAATGTAGACGAAACGAATCTATCCTCTTTAATATTGCGGCCAAATCATGCTTATAGTATGTATAAACATTTGTATTAATTGTTAAGATAGAATAAAATGTGTCACATTACATAATGTATAAAATACTGTACATAGAATTAATTATTTTTAGGTTATTATTAATGAAATAACAAAGAACCCAAGGAAAGGGTAATTTAAGTCTGATTTTCAGCTTCTCAAATGTGTAGGGTAGTTTTATATTATTACAGTCGAACCTGGATAAGAGAGAAATCACTACAACCGAGAAACTCGGGTAAGAAAGAAACCTCTATAAGCGAGAAATTTGGGTTACAGAGAAACCCCTAAGACCGAGAAATTTGGGCTAGAGAGAAATCTTTTTAAGCAAGAAATTTAGGTTAGAGAGAAACCTCTATAAGCGAGAAATTCGGCTAAGAAAGAAACCTCTATAAGGGAGAAATTTGGGTTAAAGAGAAATCTTTCTAAGCAAGAAATTTGGGTTAGAAGAAATCTTTCTAAGCAAGAAATTTGGCTTAAAGAGAAATCTTGCTAAGCAAGCTTTGGGTTAGAGAAAAACCTCTATAAGCGAGAATCTCGGGTAAGAGAGAAACCTCTATAAGCGAGAAATATGTCGCGGTTCCTTGGGCTCTCCTAACCAGGTTCGACAGTATTTGTATATGTACTTATAATATTTTGTACATAGGGTAACATCTTGTTAAGTGTTGCCAATAGATTTATTTATTAGCGTAATAGTAATATCGGATTTGTACATAAGTTTCAATTATATTGTATTTACGATGTAAGATTTATTTTTACTAATACGATGAATATTGGGGCGTGTAAAAGAAATTCTGGTATTTTTTTTTTATAAAATTCATACAAAATAACTTCAAAATATTAAATTTATAATTTTTAATCATCCATTTTGTTTAATTAATTTATGATATATTATGATTATGAAAAAGCAAATCGATATTTTTATTAATGTTTCGTTTTCAGTTAATTTAGTAATTTTTTATCTGTGAAAATTAGTTTATGGTTCGATAATGGCATTACTAATGGACTTTGTACTTTTATTAAGGTTTTTAGGTTATTTTTTTTAGACAATTTAAAAAATATCGGCCTCATTGTTTTTCTAAAGACTAACCAAGCAATTTTTATTCTCAACACGTTAAGGCCATTGTTATATTTTTTTATATAATCTGTTTTAAAAGTTGTGTTCATTGTCTGTGGTGATTATCTGACATCTGTCAAGTTGATAAAATTTGTTAGTGTAAAATCAACTTTATTCCCTTGAGTTAAAGTTGTTTTCACAATAACATTTTTTAAGTACTGAAATTTCATATTTTCCAATAATAGATTATATTTAAGTAGGACAATTTTTGTTATTTGTTAATTGCATGGCTGTATTGGGGTATGCACAAATAAAAAAAAATATTACAAAAAATTTCTTTTTTTTTATTTCAATTTTGAAGAAGACACGATAGTTTGATGCTAACATTACGGTTGTTTTTTGGTTGGTTAAGACTAATTATGGTCTTTCGCAAAGTTAGTTCGACTTATAGTACTTCAAGAAGCGAGCCTATCACCATCTCAAAGGCCGGCAACGCATCTGCGGTTCCTCTCGTATTGCTGATGTCCATGGGCGTCGTTGAACACTTCGGTGTTCCCGCTGCTTGTTTGCCCCCTTCTGTTAAAAAAAAAAGTTAATATTATACACGTAATGCTATTATTTCAGCAAAGAGTTTCATATTTTTTAACTTAATTGTGCTATACATAGCCATGTAACTGTAAAAAATAAAAAAAAACAATAAAACACCAAAATTATAGTTCTTATTTGTTCAATTAATTTAGTTAAAAAAAAAACATTTAAACGATAGTTCATAGTACGTGATGACAACCGTCTATTAAGTACGATATTAATCCTCATATAAAATTAATTCGATAATTCATAAGCGTCACTTGTTTAACTAATTAATTTTAAATAGACACACTGTAGCCGTAATAATTGTCAACATTTATTATTGAGATGGCAACAAAAAAGGTCAATATAAAACTCAAGTTAATTCTTTGATATTTTACTCCTATTTTTAATATTTTTTTGGGTATTTTTATTGTTCATCTCCCTTTTATATCCAAATGGAGCCAATCACATTTATTTCAATAAAGCCTATCAAATAAAAAGCCTGTATCGCCCCGAGGTAGAAACAGAATAGCGTAACGATCGAAATCTGTCGGATTATACTTTATTTACCGTCTCGTTTTATATCATAGCGCTTTGTTATTGGAATTTACATTGTTTGAGGGTGAACTAAGTAAAAGTACGTAATAGATTTTCTTATTTTTGTCGACATTTTTTTTATAAATATATGTTACTTTCGCCCACGACTCCATCTGCGCTGTATTAAAAATAAACATAATACTCACTGACGCTTCGCTCCTATTGCTCGCAGCGTAATGTTACATAGCCTTAAGCTTTCCTCAATAAATGGACTATCTACTAAACTATCCATCAAAAAAAATATTTTTCAAATCGGACCAGTAGTTCCTGAGATTAGCGTGTTTAAACAAACTCTTCCGCTTTATAAAATTAGTATAGATAAGATCTACTTACATACGTACCATAAACTGTTTAGTTTTTTTTATATTATGAGATGTCAAACGAGCAAGCGGCCACCGGAATTGGCGGAAATATTTAATAATTATTATATTTAAATAAGAAACAAGAAATGTGTTTAATTTAACATTATGAACATTTAATTTGTAACGTTGTAGAAAATAGTTTTCAGTTGGAGTCGTCAATTATTTATTAACAAGATGATTATCAATAGTCAACATCATGTATATTATTTCCATATTTTTTAAAACAAATCAAATATAAATTTACAATAATTGAAGGTAAATTTACATTCTATCTTCGTAGTTATTTGGGTACGTATTAGCATATTAGGCGGCGCCTAAGGCGACAGATCCGCTTCATACATTCCTCCTTTTTGTCAGCAAAATTGAGCCACATACAGCATGTTTGGAAAAAATTGCAACGAATAAAACATAACATTTTAAAATTGTTTTTTGAATCTATACCTATGAATGGTTGATGGATGGATAACAATTTTGTAACTTTATAAGTATTTTGTTTTAAATTTATATTACTACGACTTTAACAACGACATTACTAAAGCGTAACCTTTATGTTTTGGTGCCTAATTAAGATTTACCAAATGTTGTTTCACTTCTCTGGCGCTTATATCCAAAGTGACCAAAAATCTTCGCCTCCGATACCACAGAGCGCCATCGCTGTCTCTACTGAACTGTATCTTGCCAGTCTGCTTGGAGAACGCTTATCCAGATCTACAACATTCTTCTGGGTAAGTTGACTTTTACTCTTATAATAATTTTCAAATTACATTTCCTACATACTTACATTGAATTTACATTTTTTTTGTATTAATATAGTATTCTACTACCGTGATAACTATATTAATACAAAAAAAAAATGTAAATTCAATGTAAGTATGTAGGAAATGTAATTTGACACGGTAGTAGAATACTACGCTTAAAAAGTTCTGTCATGCGAAATAGAAACGGTTTGTTAATTTTGAACATCCTTTACACAGTATTCACGTATGAAAGATTACATCGGCAAGCGGGCACAAGGCGAACAGCAAATATATCACGCGATGTCATCAAGTCATAAATTATTTATGACTTTTTTATACTCGTACCTGCTGCAGGATATTATCTGTGAAATTTTTTAAATCTACTTACAGATAAAATAGGGTGTAAATCAAATCCTTATTTAAATAATGTCGCGTATTATGAGTGCCATCATATACATACGTTATTTGTTTTTTTTTCAAATTGTAATCTTACATTTTACTAATATTATAAATGCGAATGTTTGAATGGATGAATGGATGTTTGTTTGAGATATCTCTAAAACGGTTGAACGGATCCCGCTGAAATTTGGCATAGATGTAGAACATAGTGTGGAAGAACACGTAGGCTACTAATTATGTTTTTTTTAATTCCGCGCGGACGGAGTAGCTGGCGACAACTAGTGCTGTAATAAAAAAGTAATCTTGTCAAAGTATCCTAAGAATCTTCAGCTAAAGAGTCATATAATTGAGTTTATTAAATTAAACTAGTAGTCTTAGCAGTCTTATCGATGGTTTCTGAGACCTTTCTTAATAAAACATCACAATAATTATCTTTGATAAAACAAAGACAACAGTATATTTGGATTTTGGTCTCAGAAACCCACGGATAGTCGTACAAAACCTAAAATATAACTAATCTTATCTTTTTAGAACTATCTAAAAAAAGTTTATAAGCATTTCGTTTTATACTTAATAGAGCGTAAGAATATTATAACTTAATGCGTAAATAAATAGTTACAGTGGTTCTTACTCTATCTTTTTTGCAGCAGCAATTTCAGCTGACACATTGTGCTGTTCCAGCTATATTCTAACTGCCAATAAAAATAGTTCAGGTAATTTATGGCGAAAACAAATCATTGGTAAACAATGAACGTTGCCAGTAATGTAGCCACACGTATCGATGCTCTATTATTTTCAGTGTTGCCAATAAAAATAAAATATTACAATGACTTATTGACTTATTGGGGTCGCCATTTTTGTTAGTTTACGTGTATTTGATAACGGCAATAGAAACTTGATTTATTCAGATCGTGAGATGACTATAAAGTTAGAATTACTTGCTTGAGCTAAGGGTTTTATATTCGTATCCAATTTGTGATGAAAAGCTTATATGTTCTAGTTGTTAAGTTAAACATTGTTAAGGTTAACTAAACTAACGTAACATAATAAATTAAATCTACAAGATAATAGATGTTTCGGTAATAAAAACCCATGCGAAAAATATACTGAAATATACGAATTTTGTGATAAAATATTGCACAATTCTTTTGTTCGAGAAATCTGTTTTCATAAAAGTTAAAATATGAATTAGCTTAAAAACTACGTCCCGCGAGCTTTGCAATTGAAAATTCCCGGAGGCGCCGAGGCGGGGCACAATTTTTCAGTGTCCAAACCCGGCATTTCCATGTCAGAATAGAGCCTCGTTTAAATGAAAACTAATTTTAATATTAATACGTTTCTTACAGCGAAGAAACTTCGTTGCACCGAACGTTCCGCGTGCATTAATCCAAAGAGTTTTTATTTCGTTTTGGAACCAGCCAGGAAGAATTTATATTTTTCTTTCGTCATCTCTGTTTTTTTTTTTCAAATTATAAACAGGCAGTATTTTTTTTTAATTAAGTTATGACAAAGATTATTTGATATTCTGACGAAGTTATCTGATCCAGTGGATATAGGTCAAACTAAATTATAGCTTACTAGTTATAATATTATTTTAGGCCTGTCTAAGATTCACACATTTTTTGACAAATTAACCGTGGGTTTGTGAGAGCGAAATCTCCGTTTAAAACATATTGTTATCTCTGTTTCGTCAAAGATAATGAAAGGGTTTACGATATATTTTTATTCGCAAAGATTTTGGTCTCAGAAACTCACTGTAACTGCGATAGAATATAAGAAGATACGTTATTTATTTATAACTAGCTGTCGCCCACGACTCCGTCCAGGTGGATATATAAAAAACTTAATTAGTGTAGCCCACCCATCCATCCATCCACATCACATCCATTTAAACATTTGCATTTATAATGTTAGTAAGTTAAATCATCAAGGCAAAAATTCGAAAAAAATTAACAAAAAAAGAATAAATAGATCCTATATGTCAGTCTCCTGGCTCTAAGCTGAGGTAGCTCACCAATTTTCATCCATATCGGTAAAACCGTTGTTGAGTTATAAATAGTGTAACTAACACGACTTTCTTTTATATATATAGAAGATTACTTAACTCAAAAGAGATCATAGCAAGATGCAAAACATAAAATTTACATTTGATAAGAAACTCAGTAGACAAATAAAATAAAATTATATTTCAATATCACACTTTTGACAATTGTGTGATCAAATTATTCACAAAACAAACATGTGAAATAAAGTGAAAATATCATTGCGAAAATATCTTTGGAAATAATATAATTTCATACAATACACCTTTGAAATATAGACTATTATTTGTTCTGTATAAATAAAAGTTACGAAAAGAAAGTTGGATGTGGTATATTTTATATTTTTAAGTTCGCTTTCTAATAACCTTGGCTGGAAATAATTAGTTTGTTACTGACATAAAAAAGGAGTAAGTTCGCAATTCGTCTTTATGTTTTTTTAAACCAGCAATGTAGTTTTAATGTCGTACATTAGCAGTCTGTGACACTTTATAAGCTGAATGTTTACTTTGTCTTTTCCTTTATTCTTTAAAAATACGTAAAAAAAGATACAAGTGTAATATAATAATAGATAAAACACTTATTATAATCTGAATACAGCAATATCCTTTTCAAAATCAATCTTATTTCTTACTAATATTATAAATGCGAATGCTTATCTTAATAAAATTTACCAGATATAGAGCATAGCCTGGTAGAACACATAGGCTAGTTATTTTTTTTTCTTAAATCCGAGCGGAGTCGCGGGTGACAGCTAATGAGGTAATGCTCGTAGTACATCTGATATTTTTGCAATTGCGCAATTTTTCGTTGATCCATGTTTAGAGTGATAGAATTGAATCGAGTGTGCAAATGTGATGACGCACATTAGGCTTTCATTTCCCGCCAATGTAGAAGGGGATTGATGGCCGCCATTTGTCTGAAGCGTTGTCTATGCTTTTCCCTTCAATGAACACTCGCCTTTATACTGATGTCTCCATTTACTATCTTTCGTATATTGAATTATTAAATAACTTTAAAGATTGTGTTGCAATATGAGATATAAAAGATGGAAAAGAATATTTCTATATTGGGTACTATTTAGCTATCGCCTGCGACTCTATCCGCACGGCACTAAAAACTTATCGTGGGTTTCTGATACCAAGATCCCCGTTTAAGACATATTGTTATATCCGTTTTGTCGAAGATAATGCCAGGGATAACGGTATATTTTGTACAGACTTTGGTCTCAGAAAGTACCAGTTACTAAGTACTCTATCTGTTGTTCCAGACAGACAATTGTACTACAACTATGTCAAATTTCATCGTGATCCGTTGAACCTGGATACATGATACATACATCTAAACATTCGTATTTATAATGTTTGCAAGATAATCAATGTAATCTTATATCTTTAAATGATTGCAATATATATATATATATATATATATATAATTGGAATCTCGGAATCGGCTCCAACGATTTTCATAAAATTTAGCATATAGGGGGTTTCGGGGGCGCTAAATTGATCTAGCTAGGAATCATTTTTAGAAAATGTCATTTTATTAAACATAAACTTATTTTTTTCTATCGGTAAGATCGAAAAATATTATTCACATTTTATTAGTAATTCGTACTTAAATATAATTTCCAAAAAACACAATTAAAAAAAAACCTAGCAAAGCTCGGTCGTCCAGGTACTAATGTTTGAGTACGTAAAAATCTTTTTACATTCACTTATCCGTTTATTAATTTTAACTACGCATTCAAAATGTACACATTATTTTATCCTTTATGCATAGTATAATATGTTTACTTTAACTATGTGACGTCATTAAACACTAGTGGAGTTCAAAGTGAGGTACATCAAACAGAACGAGCCGGAGGCTACAATTTGTCTAATGTTATATAAACAATCCCATACCTCCGCATGACGGATTAATGTATCTACCGCATCGTAATTTAATGGAAGCAATATTGTGTTATGTTTTAGTAATTTAATAATTTACTATCGGTTTCTAAAAGACATTGTATAGTAGGCCTAACAAATATTTCCGAATAATAATCAAAAAAAGCGCCCCTATCGGGAATAAAGTGCACCAAAAATGCTATACTAATTTTGACATAATTGACGATGACGTTAGCGAACTACTCAAGAAGCTATTAAAATCATGTGAAATCGACATGCAAGTATGCATAGATGTATTAATGTGGAAGAGATGAGGTGAGCCAGGTCCGTGCCTAATGGAAGTTTTTTTTTTATAAGACAAGCGGGCAAATGACCGGCTGGAACACCGAGGTGATCAACGATTCACAAGTACATTCGCAACACCAGAGGATCTGCAGATGAGTTACCGGCATTTAAGGAAATGGTGTGCTCGATTCTTGAAGGACCGTAAGTCCAAATAGAATGGTCAAAGACAGTATAGTATATTTGATTATGTTAAAAGTTTGGAATAAGCTGACATATTGTTCTTATATTTAGCTAAATTTTATTTAATTTAATTTTTACCAAAGTATAAAATATCTCATTTTAAATAATTCTATCTTTATTTAAAAATATGTAGCCTTAAAACTCAACGACCTCGTCAAGGGAAATATGAGCGGATTAAAATGCATTATGGCAACCCTAATTTGCGCGGGAATAACCACAACGTATCGCATTTTGGCGGGAACTCTCAATTATAGAGAGCTCTTTACCCAGTGATCCAATGCCAGAGGCGAGGTTCCAACGAAGGCTTCTGACTAATGGATGAGTGGTTTAATTACTTAGTATTTGCATAAATGTTATTAGGTTACTAAAGTTTACAGAACAAAACGAACACATATTGTGAGGGTTAATTTATCGAAGCGAATCGAATGACTAATTCTTTTAACGATACCAAATATGGCTGTTATAAAATTGCTTTAAAGTCTAGCATTTAGTACAATAGCATTGCTATTAGTGCTAACATTTAAAAAGTCAATAAATTGCTGAAAATTATTGCACATAAGAACAATAACATGGACAATAAAATGACGTTAGAGTGGGCGGGATAATAAAACGTCATGAATGGATCGCGCGGGAAGCAATGGCGTCGAAAATTCTCGCTTTACGATTCGAACACTCAATAGGTTTTATGGCTTCTGCCAGTAACGTTCCTAAATATCAAACTGAAATGTGTTTGACGAAATATATTTGTATTCAATATAAAATAAAAAAAAATAAGATTTTTGAAAAGAGAACAACAAAATAAACCTGATGATGTTTTTTTTCTTTTATAATCAACAAGATAAAGGTAACTTTAAATTAAATCTGACAGCAAAATTGCAGTAAAAATACACAACAAACAGGAGCCCGCTAATTAAAGCTTAATCCTAACATTCTTTCTAATTGCTTCCATTAGCTAATAACTCTAATAATAATTAGAGTTCAGACGGAAATGCTTTATTACGGTGCGCTTTAAAATTAAAATCCTTCGCGTAATCCGTCAGCCATTTTATAAACAAGATGGAGATGAAAACAAAATAGCGTAGAGTCCCAGGTGCACTTTTATTATGTAAGTTTTTAATTAATCTTTTTTTGTTGTTTTTAACTTATAATAAGGTAGTTGTATTTTACGAATTTAGATGATGAATTATTAAGAAAAGAATACAAATAAATCTTGAATCCAGAGTATCAAGGGTTAATTTCTTTTCAGTTTTAAACAGATCTATTAAACGGGTAATAATTTGTTTTTAACTATGGTTATAACCTCAAATCATCTTACTAAATTTATACATAGAATTATATGACTTTATACAAGAATCGAAGTTAATTTTTTTTATAGGAGAAGGGGGCAAACGAGCAACGAATCGCCTAATATTATTTGATCCGACGCCCATGGACATCCGCAACGCCAGAGGAACCACATTTAATATCTTCTCAGTAAAAACATACTATATCTTACTGATGTACGGTATACATGGTAAAATAATTCGGATAGGAGATCACTCCTATAAAACACCAATATCAAAGGGTTATTTCTATTCTTCGAAGAGTTGGGCTGGCTCGAGTGAATCTGGATCCTGAATGCACGCAAATACACGCCAGTCGTGGAGTAGCGAAAATCGAGCCCCTATATTAACGCTATGGGAGCGGAATTAATTTATCACTTTCGCTCTATTTAAAATTTAAAAAGTTAAATTGATAAAAGACGGATAGTGAAGAAAGCATTACAAACATTATTCTATACACTTCCCGCTCAGTGTTGCTCGGGGCTGTTTAATCTAGGATCGCATTAAACTTGATACTTTGTATCAAATTGCATTTTCTTGAAACGCTTTTATAAAAAGTTATACATAATGCATATCCCGCCTGCAGACTGTAACGCCAGTTTCACACGAAGGCACAAACGTTAGACAGAGCAGTTGACAGATCAGCACTGCTATTGTTTATACGCTAATCAATTATGTTAGAATAAGTAACATTCAATTCGCGATCTTCTTCTGGCTTTATTCCATTCACGTGATTTTGGCGGCCGTTTTGATAAACCTAAAAGTCTTAGCTTATTTTTTGATGCCTGACGCCAACCCTATTTGGGAAGATAAATGGCGATAAGATACGTAAAGTCAAAAAAGTATGGAACTGACGGTAACTTTCAAATGTTAACATAGCTCATAACATAGGAGCGTCGGTGGCTCAGAGGTCAAGCACTTGACTAGCAATCTGCAGGTTTCGAATCCCGCCATGTGTTTTTCGATTTCCGATTTACATATGTACATTTATCCGACGTTCTTACGGTGAAGGAAAACATCGTGATGCAACCTGCACATATCTGAGAAGAAATTCAAAGATATGTGTGAAGTCAACCAACCCGCACTTGGCCAGCGTGGTTGACTATGGCCTAGTCACCTGTAGCTGGATAGGCTCCGAGCCCCTCGGTGGGTACGTATAGTGAGCTGATGATGATGATGTTCACATATATACTCGTTTCATGTGTGATTTTATCGTTGTTATATTGTCGTTACTATGTCGATTTGGTGTTAAACATTTAAATGATAGTACTGCGTTAACAACTGCTCTGTTCCAATGTTCTCTCAGCTGGATGTAAGGTCACTACTAAGGTTGTGAACTTGGAAGTTTTAATTACTTTTGATTGTGGCCTTCTTTGTTTCTTGAAGTGAATTTTGAAGTCAATTATGTCATCAGTTTTGAGTTCTATAAATATTTAAAATAACCAGTACTATATAACAAATAACCAGGACAAGTTATATGTAAGAAAATTAAATTTAAAATGTTAATATAAAAATTATTTTGAAGATGAAACTTTTTTCCTAATACGTATTTTCAATAGAAACAAAAACTGCATCACCTTTATGATATATTTTATAAAAGAGTCGTAAAATTTATGTCACTTTTAATATTTATCGATTGTAAAATATACATGTAGTAGGGGTTTGGTTAGAGTTTGAAAACAAAGATAGCATTTATTTCGCAGCGGCGACTTTATACTCGACTTATCGGACTAGAACGTTTCTCGGATTCCGCGACAGGCCCCGAGGTGCCAGGAGATGAGCTTTAAGACTTATAACTCGAATATGTTAGCATTGTTATATTTATACAGTTACATATTTAAACATAGTAACTATAGATTTTGTAAGTAACTTCGGAAATGTTAATCAATTTCGAACGATTAATCTCTAATTAATTAAACGATTTTTAACATAATTTTATTTATGAGCATGTTCTTAAAATATCTTGTACGAAATCATTTAATATAAAGTATATAGTGTTAGGAAATAATCCGACACTGTGCCGGTGTATCGGCGCAACACTAGTCTTATTAAAATATCAACGGTTATGTCCCCTCACTATTTATTCTAACACTTGACTTGGTAATGAACGCGAGCCATTCGCGCCAAAGGATTCTAACTTATAATGTTTAAAAATAGTTATCAAAATATCATAGAATAATAAAACAAATTTAACAGTGGTAGAGCCCGCTTTAACACCTTCCCACGAATTGGCCCGGCTCGCCCGATGAAATACCACGACAACACAGAATACAGGCGTGAAATGGAAGCAATTCCGTGTTTCGTCTGATATTTGTGCGTCCCGAAGGCCTAATCTAGACCTCTATCCCTTCCCACCCTTTTTCTTATAAGGAAAGGATGGGAAGAGGAAGTGGACTTTCCGGGTGAGAGGATGCATGAAAAAAGAAAATATTTTCTTTCTGTGCATCCTCTCCTCTGTCGATTAAAGGTAGGTAACGCATATGCAATTGCGTATGTCTATGGGCAACGGTCACTTCGCTATTTCAGCGATTTTAGGTGGCCGCCCGCTCGTTTGCCACCTTATTATAATATATATAAAAAAATAAACTTTCAAACTTAGTAACTGAGGCGCGATTCTACACGTTTGTAGTAAAGGTTACTCTTGTCTTTTGTTTTTGTTCTAGAACATTCCCTTTTTTACATTAAGTATATTAATTAAGCAAAAGCCGGAGGGAATATTTAATCACAGAGTTTTGAATTACTAAATGAACATTAATTATTATCTCTCACTGTATTCAGTTGCAGTTGCATTTTATAATTACATTAAAATTATTTGCTTTTTCCCGTTCATAAGTTAGCGTTTAGTTAAATTAGTATATTAGATTAACCAGACATTGTTTGTGAAAGGAAATGTAAAACCAAAAAATAAAGAGCTTTATTTTTTGTCACTATATTAAGCTAAAGCGATAGTTTCTTTTAATTGTCTTCCAATTTTATTTAATTAATTATTAAGTAAATTTGAGCACCTTTTTACTAGTTTTTTTTTATGATTTACAATAGTGTTAGTTAACTTCTAGTTATGAGACAAATTGCAGTAGTATTTAGTTTGCTACGTATAGTATAGATGGCGTTAGTATATTAGTATTCAAAGCGAATAGACTTTGCAGTCACGTTCGCTAGTTTGTCGTGTCAATTAAATGATAAACCACGTACAACTGGACAGACAGACCGACGCCCCCGGCGGCCATCATTACACTACTAAACTAAGTTTATTAAATACATTGTTAGTGAACTTAATTAAAATTAATTTTAAAATTTATAATTGAAAATAATAAGTTAGTTGTTATCGTTAATTTAATATTTATATTATTTCCAAATTGTAGTACTTCGTAGAACATCCGTAGCGGTTTGTAGCTTGTTCGTAGCATTGCTACGTAAGTGCTACGAATCAAGAGATTTCTTCGATTTTTTTTTATATTGGTAATAATAAATTGAAAACCTTAGATTTTTATAATTATTTAATAATTTAAGTTTTTCAAACATCAATTTTTCAGTCAGTATTCGTACGGCTAATGTATTTTTATATTTCCATGGCCAAGGATATCCTTAAACGTTAATTATTACAAACCAATAGTCAATAATAAAAGATATGGTTACGACAATTTTCCGGTCAGCTAATCCTTTTGTGCTCACCCTTTCCGGGCTATATTGCCTCTGATTTTTATCAACCCCACTTGCCCAGCCTTGGGCAATTAGTGGGAAAGACAAGCCGGTCATGCGGTTAATTAACCTGTCTGTGTACTAAGTACATCATCATTAGTTAGAAACATATTTATAATTACGATGCTCTAGAATGTATATAATAATTAAACATAAATATTATTATGTATTTATTTTTATGTACTTTTTTACTCTAATATTTTTATATATATTATATAAATTGAAATTAACGATTAAATATCTAATATAAAGAAATAGAAGAAACAAGAATCAAACTAACAAATTTATAATAGACAAACGGTAGCCCGTGACTGCGTTCGCGCAATTAAAAAAAATAATAATTTGTAGCCTCTGTTTTCTTCCAAATTATCTTCTTCATACATATGTATGTGAGAATTCAGCGAGATCCACACAACCGTTGTGGAGATACCTTCAAACAAACATCCATTCATTCATCTAAACATTTCGCGTTTATAATATTACTAAGAAATACGAGTAGTAAGAAGTAAGACTTATATAACATACTTCATAATATCTATTATATCGTTATGATATATATGATAGTAATACCAAAGCACACCTTGAAGCTCTGACAAGTGGAATATATTATGATTTATGGATGTGACCGGCTGCTAGCGTACGATAACTGGCCGACAGTTAAACTGGTTAATAGACAACCGTGAGTTTAGTCTGGAGATAACCCTAGGTTATGATATAAACGTGGTATCATTTAATCAGTTTGTATATGCGGGATTATTTTATTAATATCTTTTTTTAATTTATTCTTAAAATAATGATGACATTGTCTTTAGCAACTTTGTTTTTTTTAATCCTTTTTGTTTTTTTTTTAGATTTTTGTCCATATCGGACATTTCAATCCCATAGTGCCCTTCCTTTTAATAAACGAGGTCTTTAGCAACTTTTATTATCGTTAAGTTGATGTAATCTACTATTATTTGTTAGAAAGTATCTTCGGAACGACTCAACGGATCTTGATGAAATTTGGCTTAGATGTAGAACATTATCTGGATGAATGTATAGACTATTTACTAGGTTCTTTTTATTTACCGCGCGGATGGCTTCATGGGCGACAACTCGATGTAAGTAATTTTATCTGTATTTAACTTTAGTTCGATTAATTTTGACAAAGTAAACTAAGGTATAAAGCTTTTATAAACAAAAAAACAAACTACGTACATGCATTTAAAGCTAAAATCCAAACATCAACATATATCGTTAAAGTTCCTTCAATAAAATCTGCTAAATCCTTCGGAAACTCGCCTCAGTGGAGATTATTAACCCTTAAGCGGTGCATTTAATCACCTGAGCACTATACCTCAGCCGTACCGTACTCTATAGTGCCGGGACTAACTTTATTTCGGTCCACTCGACCCTTCAAATCCCCGTTTAATGACCAGCCTTTACTAACTTCGTTACTGACGATGTATTAGATACTCTTTTGTTCATCGTTTTTTTATCGCGTTGGTTATATTCGAGTCTATTGCGGTATTTGTGATGTAAGAAATCCGTTATTTTTTTTAATAGGCCAAACAATTTTATATTAAAATTAGTTGACTATGTCGACTCCGTCCGAGCAGTATTAACTTTATTATTAGTAGGCTATGTTCTTCCAGGATATGTTCTACATGTATTATAAAATTTCAGCATTCAGCAATCGTTCCGCAGATACCTTCAAACAAATATCCATCCAACCATCCAAACATTCGCATTTATATTATTAATAAGTAAGATAACTTCTTAATAATTTAAAATGTTTCTAGTCAGACTTTACCATTTAAAATAATAAACATCTTTACACAGTAAACAATTTAAAGTAAATTTTTTTTATTTTATTTTATTGTCAATAACCTTATTAGTATCTAAATTCAAGTCCTTAACGGGCATGCGTACGGCGGATACTATCGTATAATTTTCACATACGTCTGTCTGTCCGCGTAATATCGCGTATATTTACATGCGTCCCTTTGTTTGACACGTAATTACTGTGCCCGGCCGCTCGTAGGCGTTCGTAGCTCGTAGCCCGTAGCTCTGATCAATGGAGATGGATTTGTCAACTCTATTTAGTTACATTGTGCGGATAGCAGATTGAACTATAATGTAACTATGTATTGCCGAAGGGTTTAATGGTAGAGTTGCTATCAAATGACATAAAGTTGTTTGGATTGTGTGAAGTATCCTTAATATTCAATTGTTTTTCTTTTATCGAAATCTAGTTATGTATTTAACTTTATACGTTACTAGATTTTAATTTACATATAATATAGCTAATTTTCTGTCATTCACGACTACATCCACGCGGACAAACAAAAAAAATATTAGTAGCCTATGTGTTCTTCCAGACTATGTTCTACTTCTATGCCATTATAGCGAGATTCATGAAGCCGTTCTGAAGAACATTCGCTTTTATATTAGTAAGATTGAAAAATCTAAAACTGACCAAAGTAAAAATTATAATATAAGCTGTATCTTGATATTGTGGATTCCAACAAAAACTTCAAAGACTTAACATCATTAATCCAAATAGAATTAAATAAGAACGAGTGAAGCGTATCCATTGTTGTGCAACAAAGAGTCAGTTCATTAATTAAAAATCTTAGCAACAATACAAGCTCGTTAACTGGAAGGGTTCCACGATACCTTTCGGATACTGTGATAGTATACATTAATCATTACCTCCACAGCTAAGATCGGAGAGAAGATTTTCCATTAAGTATTTTCCAAATTCTATTTAATTTGTATAAGAAATCAAACAATATCTTTCTTCTTACTAATATTATAAATGCAAAAGTTTAGATGTATGGATTGATGGACTTTTGTTAAAAGGTATCTCCAGAACGGCTCAATGGTTCTTGATGAAATTTGACACAGTTGTAAAACATAGTCTGGAAGAATACATACATTAAGTTTTTTTTTATTCCGCGTAATCGGAGTCGCGGGCGACAACTAGTGTATGATTTGCATCGGTGAATACGGAACCGATATTTGATAATTATTTCTTATCAACTTTTTTATTAGATGTGAGTTTGTAATGTGTAGTAGTGGTTTAGACGATAGAATTAAACACACTTGTTCTATATTAACTCTTATGACGTCATCAAGGTTACCTAGAGGCCTTCCTACGCTGTATCTACCTACTAAAATTAATATCTATTAGACCAAAGTAACAGATGCAGATTTTGGTGTAATTAACTCACATTTACAACTAAATACTGTTGTACTGACTCGGCGACGTTTCATTAGAAATTTGACAACTTTCTTTCTTTCTTTTTATTTTTAGTTGTTTTAATTAATAATAACATTTTAAAATGTAAACATCAACATTGTGTAGTCTGAGAAATATATTTCCAACCGTTTTGAGTGAGTAAGTAGGTCGAAGTCTTAGCATATGCGTTTTAAATTATAGTTTTTTTGGTAATGGTTTTCTGAACGATATTCCTAATAATAAATTTTCTTATTGCAAGTTGAATAAAGAAAACGTACGCGGGAACTGAGGGAAGCTATTATAATGCGCGGGCGTGGTACGACTGTCATTTGTTATGATTTATTTTCTTAGAGTGAGGTTCTGTGTTACTGTTTGCGGTAGAAATCTCAAGACAAAAAGATTATGGATTGTTTATTTTTATAACATTTTAATAATAATATTTTATATTAAGACTTAAAGAAACTAAACAAAATGCTTTTCAGGGATTATTACCTTGATAAAACATTAGTATTTGTGCATTGTTTACGCTTGTTTATAAATGACTAGCAGTCACCCACGGTTCCGTTTGCGCGGTATAAAAAAGATAATTTGTATGTGTTCTTCCAGACTATGTTCTGTATGTATGCCAAATTTCATCGAGATCCGTTCAGCCGTTGCGGAGTTACCTTCAGAAATATCCATCCATCTAGACATTCGTATTTATCATATTAGTAAGATAGTAAAATTTGCTTTCGGATTTTTATATGGTCTGCAGTTTATACATTGTTTGTACATTATAAAAAATTACTTTAAAAAACAAATGCAAAATCGAAAACAAAAAAAAACTACGTGTCGGAAAAGTGCAATACTTTCCATTCGAATTTGTGAATTCAATCAAATTTCATAAAAAAATATATTTGTATTTTAAAAATTCTCTGTCGACAATAAACGTTGGATACAATAATAAAAATACAAAAGAGTCAAAATATTAAAAACACGATTTTTGTTTGGTACATTGTAACTCGTTACCTTTTGTTTTCGTTTAAAAAAAAAGTTTATCAATAACCTGTCAAAAGTATTATTTTTTTTTTCATACAAAAGATTTAACAAAGAATTTTATCTCGGTAAGTTGAAATGCTTAACGGCGAGACGCGCTCGTTATCACAAAAAGAAATATTATTATTTGTCAACATATTTTGGAAAATAAAAAAAAGGTTTTAGTAAAAAAACTATAATTGATAGAAATATATCAAATGCTGACTTTTATTTAGCAAATTTAAAGAGCTACAATTAGTTCGTACATCATTTTTATGTAGTTCCAATAGTTTAGGCTACGTAAGCGAAGAAAACAAAATTGTCGCATTTTTCTCTGTGTTTTGGCGCGGTTTATTGGGAATAACTCAAAACCTATTTGATAGTTTTTAATGTTTCAAAAAATGGGACCAATTGACACGCAACACCTTTCGAATAAAAAAAGAATTATGAAAATCTGAGCACTAGGGGCGGAGTTATCGACGAACAAAAAAAAACAAATATACAGACGAATTGAGAACCCCCTCCTTTTTGAAGTCGGTTAGTTAAAAAAAAGCATAATCATAAACAAGTACAAACTATATCTTTGTTTATGTTTTGTTTCCTTTTCCTATGATCTTGTTTTCTTGACCATCTCTCGTAAGTATTTCTCTTAGTGAAATATAACAATACATAACGCCATCCACATCGTCTTTTCGATTGGATGGTATTATGCATTGTTATGATTACTTCTTTAAGGCAATAATCAAAGTGATATTCTTTCGAGTTTGTGGTGAGTTAAGCACAAATAGTAACGATTCATATTTTAATGCCAGTGTCCAAGCTGTACATTAGCATATCAAATGAACCGGCAGCGTCGCAGCTGGCGTCCACGTCCGTGCGGCGTGACCACTCGCCTGATTGAAATTGAAACAGCAATAACATATCATGCATGTCACTTCAACACACCTATATTACAATAGTAAGGGACATACGTTCGGTATATTTGTAGTTTTTGTAACACTAACGGTCGCTCGCGACTTCGTCTGTGCAGAATTAAAAATTAACATAATAAGCCTATGTGTTCTCCCAGGCTATGTTCTACATCTATACCAAATTTCAGCGAGATTTATACAACCGTTATTGATATCCTGCAAACTAACATCCATCCATCCAAACATTCGCATTTACCTGTGCAAACGAGCGAGCGGCCACCTATGATTGCTGAAATAGCGAAGTGACCGTTGCCCATAGACATAGGCAATTATATATTCGTTGCCTACCTTTAATCGACGAAGGAGAGGATGCATAGAAAGAAAATGTTTTCCCTCATTGAACTTGGACTATGCAACTATATCAGACCAGTCTAAGCTGTAGCTTTAGGTGAAACGTAAATTCGTCTCGAAGAGTTGCAGCATCATCAACAACGGTACAGTCACGAAGAGCGAATGTGGTCTTTAAATCACCCCCAGAGGCCGCAGCGATGGTATAAACCACGTGCAGAGGCGTTTCGTACGAAATTAACAACTGGGCAGTGACCAGTAACGCTTGATCTATAGTTACGTGCGAAATGTGGACGTGATAATATGTGGGGAAAGTCATAAGCGATAGCGGTTTTTTTTAAGAACATAATACGTAAGACACTGTCGTATTTTTATACAAATATATTACTATCCCTTTCGGTTTATTTGAGTAAACAAAGATAACAATATTATGCTTTTATACAGTTTGCTTACAATGGGAACTTACGGTACCAATCGCTTTAGTTTATGATTTGCCCAAAAAAATACACCGAAGTAAGGACCAGTGCAATGGACGTATCCGAATGGGTAGTCACAAGTCACCGGAAAATATTCATTTTTAAAACCTCTTTCGATATTCGTTGAAGTTCGATAAAGTTTACAAAAGGTTTCACGTTTTGAAGGAATTGTTTTAAGTCCTTTGTGCTGCGCTTTCATTTGTTTTTTACAGTTTGTATGTTTATTAAAATGACAAAGTCCTACAAGTCCTGAAATATTTAGCTACTGTTTGTTAATAGAAATAGGCCTAATCTGTATGCTCGTTCTATTTCAGTATGTTATACATTTATAAGCTAGCTGTCGCTCGCGACTCGTAACGCGAATTAATAAAAAAACTTAAATAATAGCCTATGTGTTCTTTCAAATTATGGTTCTATATCAGTGGCAAATTTCAGCAAAATCCATACGGATTTTTTTGGAGATACCTTTAGACAAACGTCCATCTATCCATTTATCCAAACATTCGCGTTTATAATATTGGTAAGATTAGTTCTTACTAACTTACTTAGTTTTTACTTTTTAGTAAGATAGATTGCTCGTACGTATTAAATTTTAAATTTTCTCAAATGACTTTAAACATCCGGCTCGAAGGACCAAATGTTAGAAAAATAAAATAAAATTCACTTTTTTCGAAAACAAACGGGTATTGTTGAATATGAACAGAAAAAGACAAACGAATAAAATTTTTGACAAATTTAAAAAGAATAAACTATTTCTTTCTTTTCTATGTGGCCTGACTGAAAGTATTGAAACTCCTTGGACAAGTCCTGAAAGGACGTGATAGGTATTATATATCATTGTTTGTTAGGAGCAACAGAACTAAAGTAGTATGCAAATAAAAGATACGTATCCAGGTAAGATCTCCATTTTCCATTGATAAAAGTAGATAAATAATAATATTTGTATATCAATAAACTGATGCATGAATAGCGTACCGTTTCGTTGGTAACATCAATTCACTTTGCGACTCGACTCGCCTTTGAAAAGATTATTTCTATGGAATAGAAAGCAAATAGGCAACTTATCTAAATATTGTGATATTTGGATTCCCAAATAGGGTTGTCATTTAACTGAACTGAATTATAAATAAAATGTCTTATCGTATTTTATATTTTACTTTAATTTATAAAGAACTAGCTATCGCCGGTGACTCTGTCCGTGCGGAATTAAAAAAAAAGTTAATATGTAATTCGATGCCAAATTTCAGCGAGATCCATTGAGCTCTTCCGGATGTGCCTTCAAACATTTATCCATACATCCATCTACCTAAACATTCGCATTTATAGTATTGGTAAGAAGGAAGATAGTAAGATTAGATTTATAAAGAGTTAAAGGCTAATAGAGTTGACCACAGATAAAAACTAAAAAATAATAATATCAAAACAGATTGTAATGGTTTGTCGATTTATTTAAACAGATTCAGTACTTCTATTAGTCCCATTTAATAGGAGTTAAATAGTAAATAGTTAGTATGAATTAAATGTCAGGTAAAGTTGACAACCCTGTCAGAGAAATGGGACACAATTGAATGTATAGAGCGCTCTGCTAAATTGGATAGGTGCTTTCGTAAATATTACGTTTAGAAATGAGATAGCTATCGTTATCCTTCTATTTGTTATAATGAATACAAAATTTTACTGCTTAGAGTCGTATTTAAATTATTTTATGCCCTTAAAGTAATATTTAAACGTAGAAATTAACAACTTTACAAAAAAAAAAAATTCCACCTTGGTGCATAGTCTATTTTTTTTATCATAAGGTGGCAAACGAGAGAGCGGCAACCTGAAGTCGCTGAAATAGCGAAGTGACCGTTGCCCATAGACATACGCAATTGCATATGCGTTACCTACCTTTAATCAACGGAGGAGAGGATGCATAGAAAGAAAATATTTTCCTTTTCCATGCATCCTCTCATCCCGAAAGTCCACTTCCACTTCCCATCGTATCCTTATAAGAAAAACGGTGGGACGAAAAAGAGGACTAAATTAGGCCTCCGGGACACAGAGAAATGGTGGGAAAGAAAGAGGAATGTCAAATAAGATGGCTTAAGGAGAGATTTTTGGCTGTTATTTAATTGCCCTTCTCACTTTGTATGTATTTGGGTTATGAGTATGTCTATTAATTTGTGATTTTTATACGTTAAAGAGCTTTAACAATTTTAGCGAATGACGTGTTATCTGTTTCATATTCTTAAGCGGAATATCACAATTTATTATGAATTATATTAATTTAAAAAAAATACCTAGTTGTATCTTAAAGAAAACTTTTATGACATACTGTATATTGACTTATATGTATGATATATACATGGTGTTCAATAACATAGCTAGAGTGGTTGGAAACTAATGAAGTGAGGCTCGTAAATCATCTCGGAGGCCGTATATTAGCATTCCCCGGTATTGACAGCGGACACCGCGCGTTTATCAACATACTGTCGTATCTATAATTTATATAATCTATGTACACAGCGTGTATAAAGGCAGGATTGAAACTGTGACGATTTAATTTGTTCTATAATTAACTTAACTGACCCGGTGATGAGAGATAAAGATATGAAAAACTACGGTAATTAATTACTGTTGTTTAAATTGTTTAATATCTTGTCAGATTAATTAGGAATAGCTTAACTCATGTATTGTCCGGTGATAGCACCGACTAGGTTCAGACGTAAGTGTCATCTTCAGAGCGAGAGTTAATTTTGGGTCTGCACGGTCGCGTCACGTCTCGTATTCAGTGGACAGCATTTTGCCTTTTTTTCCAGAGAGGAAAGCTTTATGCATACTAAGCGCCCCGGGGGGACGCGTTAGTTATGTGGGATTCTCCTCCATAGCGGATGCATACCCACTAAACCCCTCTGTTCCTCCAACGCATCGGGACGGGACCACGGGCACGCTTTCGCTCTCGTCCGCGGCCCTGACAGCATTTTGCCTCAGTTAAGCCGTTCCTAATTCATTAATTAGTGTAATTTAATTTCTTAAGTGGTTTATAACTATTCATTTGAGTTTTGCATATATTTTATCAAGTCAACCAACCCACACTTGGCCAGCGTGTTTTTTTATATCATAAACGAGCGAGTGGCCACTCAAAATCGCTGAAATAGCGACCCTTGCCCATAGACAAACGCAATTGCATATGCTTTGCCTACCTTTAATCAACGGAGGGGAAGATGCACGGAAAGAAAATATTTTCCCTTCCGATTTATCTTCTCATTCGGAAAGTCCACTTCCACTTCTCATCCTTTCCTTTTAAGAAAAAGGGTGGGAAGGGAAAGAGGACTAAATTAGGTCTCCGAGACTGGCCTAATCACCCTTAACCTTATCGTAGGCTCCGAGTCCCTCGGTGGGGATATATAGCGAGCTGATGATGATGATATATTTTATTATGTAGTTTTGGAGTTATGTTATTTTAGATGTAATATACGAATATGTTTATCAGTGAGACTAGTTATATGCTATTTGGGAAGAGGTAATAAATATCGATGGCCATTTGTAAATTTGTATAAATCTTTTGTCAATATATCACTGTCCAAGTAAAGCTCTTTATTAATATCAATGTAGAGTTTCAAATGTCGTAGAGTGGTCATACAAATATTATACATTTTACACAATAACAAACGATTTAATCGCTTTCAGTCAAACTGTTCATTAATTTACTGATGCTTTATTCTTTGATGTGAAAACCTTGGGATAGAGAAGTCTTACAATTTCATTTCTTCGGTTTAATTTTATTACAGTACAGTTCATAATTATTAAAATACTAGCTTTCGCCCGCGACTCTGTCCGCGCGGAATTAAAAAATAAACTTATCAAGTAGCATGTTTGTTCTTTCATACTATGTTCTACATCTGTGCCAATTTCCATCAAGATATTTTGAGCCGTCTGGAGTTACCTTCTAAGAAACATTCATTAGACCTTTAATCGAGTATATTTCTATAACATAACTAGCGTAAATCTCAATCGAATAGTCGACTCTAATACTTTCATATGTCTACAGCGCATGTCGAACGCGCGGTCTTGTCCGATGGAATTATTCCTGAAACTGTATATTAATTTATTGCCACGTACGACTCGCACAGATTTAATGTTGACTAATTTCAAATTAATGCACATTTGTCGCGACTGTACACAATCAGAACTATTTGCAATTGTTTTGTTTGCTATTTTACTAATATTATGAATACGAATGGACGTTTGTTTGAAGGTGCCTCCGAAACGGCTCAATGGATCTCGCTGAAATTCGCAATTGATGTAGAGAATAGTCTGGAAGAATACATAGGCTACTAATTAAGTTTGTTTTTAATTATTATTTTTGAATTTAATTTTGCAATAGAATAGTCTTTAAGAACATAAAGGATTGTTAAGTTGTTTATATACCGCGCGGTCGGAGTCGCAGCGATAGCTAGTTTATTTAGAAACTAGTATTAGTATTTGTAAGATTTAACTTTAATAAAATTACCAAATTACTTTTGTAATACCGGGAATTAATTGGTTTTATTCTTTGAAGAAGTAAATTATATTCTGTTAGGGGTGGTAATAAAAATTCGAATTTATATAAAATGAACATTTAATAACAATTATAATTTTTATAAATAAATTTACATTAATTATATTTTAATGTGCTTTTATTATTAACATTTCTATAAATCCTATAATTCATGTTTATTTTATCTGTTTTCTCACTAAAACTAGTATCATTACGAGTCGTATTTTTATCATTTTTACTCGCAAGCGTTGTTTGTTTTCTTGAAAGATATTTTCCTTTTTGTATCCAAGGACTTACGTTTAATTTTGTCACATTTATAGCATTGAAAACATTCCTTAAACCTGCATATATTAATAATAATGTTAACACAAATATTATTTGGTCGATTAGTGATAGATTTTTTTCAATATACTCTGCAATATAACGTAAAGAAATTAATAGTTTGTTATTGAATAGTTCCATAGGCGACTCTAACATTGCAAATGGTAGAGTTAGGCAGAGTAAAGAACTAATAGAAGACATTAGCATAGATATAATCAAGTCCATTTCTTTATTATCATGGATATCTTGCACACTCTTAGCTTCTTTGATTTTACCAAAAAATTTTTGAAGACCAAAAAACTCCATTACTCTGAAAAGAAAATTATAATTGAATTAAAAATGACAAAATTATTAAAAAGTAGCTGTCGCCCGCGACTCCGTCCGCGCGGGATTAAAAATAGATGTTGACCGATTCTCAGACCTACTCAATATGCTCACAAAATTTCATGAGCATCGGTCAAGCCGTTTCGGAGGAGTATGGGAACGAAAATTGTGACACGAGAATTTTATATATAAGATTTCTTCACTAAGCCTACATATTAATATAAGTATGTATCTTATTTCTTACTAATATTACAAATGCGAATGTTTAAATGGATGGATGGATTGTTGAATTTATGTCCAGGACAGCTGAACGGATCTCGATGAAATATGACATTGATAAAGAATATTGTCTGAAAGAACACATAAGCTAGTAATTTTTATGTTAATTCCGAGCGGACGGTGTCACTGGCGACAGCTAGTGGATCTATATAAATTAAATATCTTACCTTTTAATACCAAGTCTGTACAAAATCATTATAATTTACAGAATAAAAATATATTTAAGTACAAACAAATTAAGACTACAAGCTTGCTTTTGATCGTTTATTCCTTTAAGAATAGAACAGATCATTTTATACACTTATTAATGGACGCATTAAAAATGACTATAATTAACTAATAGATCAATCAATAATAAAATGATTTAATAATTATATTATTAATAAATATTTAACGATTTCAAATAAATACATTTAAGAGCACAATTGAAATAGTATTTATTTAAAATTAGGTATAAAATTAGAATTAATTATGTTTTCATTATAATATTTAATTAGAATAAAAGATGTTATTTGTTTATTATTAATTCAATTTAATTTTATTATTTTATTTATAAATAAAAAACTTTATGTAAAAGACGTATACATTTCTAATCAACACGTGATCTTATTTTCCCATTTTTTTATTATTTGGTGATTAACGTGCAAGCGGCCATCTTTGTTCACAGAAGTAGAAGCAATGATTGTCTACAGACATCTATAATTACAGATGTATGTATATCTTTAACCAACCAAGGAGAGGACGCACAGAAAAGGGATATTTCTCCTACCTATACATCTTTTTTTTATATCATAAGGTGGCAAAATTGCTGAAATAATAAATAGCGAAGTGACCGTTGCCCATAGACATACGCAATTGCATATGCGTTGCCTACCTTTAATCGAAGGAGGAGTGAATGCACAGAAAGAAAATACCTTCCCTTTCCATGCATCCTCTCACCCGGAAAGTCCACTTTCGCTTTCAATCCTTTCCTTATAAGAAAAAGGGTAGGAAGGGAAAGAAGACTAAATTAGGCCTCCGGGACGCACACTCATCAGACGAAACGTGGAAATGCTTCCACTTCACGCCTGTTTTCTGTGTGGTCGAGGTATTTCACCGGGCGAGCCGGGCCAATTCGTGCGAAGATGTTAAAGCGGGCTCTACCACTGTTAACATCCCCGTCAGTCATAGCTATTCCCCATTTATAAGAAAAGAGTGCGATTGGAATGTTCACTAAAATTACGTCTCTGGCACACATTTTTTTTATTAATATAAATGTGTAAATTGTATAACAATAATAAGATACGTGATACAAATATTAATAACGTTGTACGCTAAATGTAAATCCATAGGTATTAAATTCCAAGCATTTGTCACGATCTGACGTTCCTTCATGTAGTTGATAAGCAAAGAAACAGCTTTATTATCTGAAAACAAAAGACTCCTTACTTTTTATAGTACAATTTGGCGAATGATAAAACAAAGCGACGGCATCATTGCAAAAGCTATAAAGGTACGCTTCCATTAGCACGCGCGACGCGCAGCTACGGATTAAAAGAATTTTCCTTGCCTTGCTCTGTAAAATCATAGAAAGCAAACTGAAATCCGTTGCAGGCGGTGCGTCCGACGCGTACCTTAAAGGTGCAGATGCGTTATCTACAGAAAACGGATATTTCTCTCCCTCCATTCTTTCATAAGACAAGATTGGGATGGGTAGGAGACCTCCAGTACAATGATCAGATGAACGCCATGTAATGTGCTATCTACAATGTTTATAATAATAAATTACCCGATTTTCTTAATTGTCATTCCATCAATTTTAACACGATAGATTTCATTTTGGATTTCACAGTCTCCGCAGCTATGGCAGGCGCGCATATTTGTGCAAATATAACAAACAGTAATGTAAACTGTACAAACAACACATACGTATCAGTCTGAAAATAAGATATATTTATAAATAACTAGCTGTCACCCGCGACTCCGTCCGCGCGGCATTTAAAATATATGTTGGCCGATTCTTGGACCTACTCAATATGCTCATAAAATTTCATGAGAATCGGTGAAGCCGTTTCGGAGGAGTATGGGAACGAAAATTGTGACACGAGAATTTTATATATAAGACGAATAATCGTAATAAATGCGAGTGTTTGGATAGATGGATGTTTGTTTGAAGGTATCTCCGGAACGGCTCAACGGATCTTGAAGAATTTTAGCATAGATGTAGGACATAGTCTAGACGAACACATAGGCAACTTTATCAAGTTTTTTTTTACTCCGCGCGGACGGAGTTGCGGGCGTCAGCTAGTGTATAAATTAGAATAAGTATAATATATTAGAGGAAGTTCGGAAGCCAGTGTTGAATATTGAGAAGTACAAAACTAGAGTTCAGAATAAAAACAAGTAATAATAATGAACTCAAAAACTCTTAGTAATTAAAACCACTTACATCATGTTTAAAGAAGCTAAGCAAATACCAAAGCACGACCATCAATTTCGGCGTGTTACTAAATGTGCAGATTATCATCTGAAAATTAAGCTTTTTTTTTATTATCTCACAGTGAATTATTACATTGTTAATGTAGACGGTGTCAGAAAAAAAAACTGGAACTCTACATTCTAGAATTGGTTTTTCTATGACCTTTTTCTACTAGTTTTCGACCGCGATTCAGTCCTCGAGCAATTAAAAAAAATCTTAATTAGTAGTGTTTGTGTTCTTCCAGGTTTTGTATTACAGATATGCCAAATTTCATCGTCATCCGATACGCCGTTGTGAAGATACTTTCAAACAAACATCCATTCATACATTCATCTAAACTATCGCATTTATAATATTAGTAACATTCTAAGAGGATAAGTACATATTTATGTGGACCCTCAGAGAGACTTTAAGAAGCCCCAAGGCTCCGCTGAGCACACTACGAGTAACACTAGAGTAGAAGTAATACCAAAAACTTCTTACTAATATTATAAATGCGATCACTTAGATGAATAAATGGATGGATGTTTGTTAGAAGTTATCTCCAACACGACTGAATGGATGTCGATGTAATTTGGCATACATATAGAACATAGTCTGCAAAACACATAGGCTACTAATTATTATTTTTTTATTATATTAACTTCGTTCATGACGTTTTGGATATGTCAAAATCGACCAGCTCTTACTGCTAGAGCCATCTACTGACAAACAGCGAGAACTTAGTCGCGCACCTATGTAATTCCGTGCAGAGTCTAGGAGGATAGTTAATATGCAATAATATCTTTATAATACTTACCAGTTTATAATATAACGGTTGTATTTTCTGCCAACAATCAGCAATAGCGACATAAGAATATTGTATTCTTGTAATGTTCACGTTATTATTTGATTTTATATGAGATTCAATATTTTCCAAACTTGTATATATATAATATATAATGATTACTTGAATAACTGGTACAACATCAACAGCGTATATAGGTAAATATACTATAGGTTCAGGTAAATACATAAAGAAACAAGATTCAAATATTAAAGTACAACTTATTATACTAATAATCAATTTTAATATACCAATAATAAAAGTGATGTTAACTATTATTAATAAATTACGATTTCTTTTCTTATTCGTATATAAATAATTTAAAAAATACATATCGGTAAAAAAATCGTATATACAATATTTTGTGAATTTTAAAATGATAACGCAAAATATATATTCGAAAATATAAATATAATATGTATATAAATTTGAATAAAATATTGGTAGAGATATAATAGTTATTGTTATTATAGATTTTATATAAGATATATATTTAATAATACGCTTATATTTATTTTTTATTATATTCATAAAACCGCAATTGAAATCGTAGATAATATGAATGCACACAAAAAAGTATATCAAACATTTTGGTATCTTAATCTTATTTTGAATTTCTAACATTTTAATTTTCATGTTAATTCAAAATAGCAATAAAAAAAACAAAGGAAATTAGATATTTACAAAAAAAAAAGCGCAAAAAAAACGATTTTTATGACCTTTGACCTTGAAATTTAATAGTTGCGTACACCCTACTATATGTAGGTTTTGAAACAACTTTCTCGAATAAAAGATATAAGTATTTACAGACTAATAACTGGGTATATCGAATTCGTAAGTGAACTTACTATAATGACTGGACTAAAAGACCTAACCAGCTCTACGCAGTTGTAAAAGTGATAAAAGTATTAAATCCTATACAAGTCTTATGATTGACAGAAAGAAAATATGTAAGAAGTAGAGTAATTTGATTACGGTTTTTTCATTAACTAATACACTTTGATATCTTTTTTTACTCATTTTGATATTGTCATTATACTTTATACTAATACTGGCTGTCGCCCGCGACTCCGTCCGCGCGGAATTAAAAAAACATAATTAGTACTCACTGACGCTTCGCTCCTATTGGTCGCAGCGTAATGTTATATAACCTAAAGCCTTCCTCTAAATGGACTATCTAACATAGAAAGAATCTTTCAAATCGGATCACTAGTTCCTAAGATTAGCGCGTTTAAACAAACAAACAAACAAACTCTTCCGCTTTAATATTAGTATAGATTATAAATGCGAATGTATGGATAGATGGATGTTTGTTAGAAGGCACCTCCAGAACGGCTGCATGGATCACGCTGAAAGGCATAGATATAGAACAAAGGAAGAACACATACGCTACTAATTAAGTTTTTTTTAATTCCCCCGGGGGTGTTCTGGCGACACCTAGTGGCAGTATGAAACATTAATGTAATTAAATGTCCTTGATTAGATAAATTATAGATGCATTTCTGATATTAGTTGAAATTATAGATTTTGTTATCTATTTAATGGAAAATGCATTCAATAACAAATTCAAAGAAAGTGTAATATAAAACACAGCAAATATTACTTATCACTATCTCAAAGGCCGGTAACGCATCTGCGGTTCCTCTACTATTGCTGATGTCCATGGGCGTCGTTGAACACATCGGTGTTCCCGCTGCTAGCTTGCCTTCTTTTGTTCTTCTAAAAAAAAAAAAATTAAAACATGGGAAGTAAAAATGTATCAAAATTAATCATTTGCTTTTTTGCAATTTTGCATATATTTTTCGGATTCGATTGCGGCTTTATAAAATTACTGCCTCAGAAATATCGTAAAGTTGTCAAAATTATATCTCTTATCGGCTGTTTTTGTATAATTGTTGCTATGTTAAGTGCGTCAATATATAAAAGTGGTTCATTAAATTTTCTCACCAAGATTATACAATTTTCAACGTATGTTTTTATTTTATCTACGAGCGGATATAATGTTTATAATTATCTCAAAGATATAACATCAAATAGATTAGTTATCTATTCTTCCAATCTTTTTAATATATGTTTAACAATTTACTTTTTTTGTATATTATTTTTAAATCTCACACAAATATATGTCTTCGGAATTGCTGGTAGATCTTACCTTGACTCTATGTTATACGTATCTCCATTTCTTCCGACCGTAGTGGTTGAAATAATTCCTATAATTCAAATTTTAATATTACGTTATATTTATGTTTATATTAAATATATGAATAGTGAATTTGAGAAATTAAATATGAATGAAATTCGTCGAATTTACATTCATATTGCTGGATGCTGGGATAAAATTAAACCTTTATATTTTAACTTGGTAAGTAGCAGTTGAAATTATTTACCTTCATTTGTTTGCGTAATTTCCTTAAAAAAGGGTCGAAAGTTTTCGCTTCACGTATAATAAAGTAGTATTGATAAATTAAAAAAAAAAACAAAATAAAACATAAAAATCTTTTTTTTAGTAGAGAATAAAAATACAGATAAAAAAATATATTACGCTTCTTAGTTTTTGACAGTATTAGTTAGAATCTTTTGGCGCGAATGATGTGCTTTCGTTACAAAGTCAAGTGTCAGAATGAATAGTGAGGGGATATAAACGTCGACATTTTAATAAGGCTGGTGTTGAGTCAATAAACTGCCACATTTTCGGATTTTCTTTTTAACATTAGATAGTAAAATATAAAATCTATTTGATTAAACAAAGCGTATTTCATTTATCACATATAATATTATTAAAGACGACCGAATATGCAAGGATGGAAGAGCGTTAGGATTAAGATGAATTTTGGAATATTATGTTATATAATAAAAAGATAAAATGAAAATATTAAATAGAATTATTAGAAATAAGGAGAAAAGCACGCACTGTTACAAGAATATATTTACAACTGAATGGTTTTAAAAATAAAGAAAAAGGAAGAAAAAACATATAAAGTTCTAAATTCAAAAATATAACAATTATGAATAAAAAAGTGTAAAAAGTTCCGTATCTGTCGGCAACAATTATGTAAGTACATTTTATTGAAGACGAGAAAACAAAGAGACAAAGAGCGTCGGTGGCTCAGGGGCTTACACTTGACTTGCAATCCGCAGGTCCTGGGTTCGAATCCCGCCATGTACCAATGTGTTTTTCGATTTCCGATTTGCATATGTACATTTATCCGACGTTCTTACGGTGAAAGAAAACATCGTGATGCAACATGCACGTATCTGAGAAGAAATTCAAAGATATGTGTGAAGTCAACCAACCCGCACTTGGGTATCGTGGTTGACTATGGGCTAATTAGTAAACCCTTTACTTAGGGTAGGCTCAAAGCCCCTCGGTGGGGACGTATAGCTGATGATGAAAAATAAACATTTTTTTGTTACAGATAGCTTGCGGTATTTTTTTCTGTACACCAACATTAACGATAATTTTGTGGATTTTATGTAAACATATAAAATTAGGCGTAAGTACAATATTCAATTTTCTTTTTCTTCTTATCACATACCTTGAACGTAGTCCAGATTACGTACCCAAGTCCAGTTATGTCAGTAAACTCACAATATTCATTCTTTTCAGATCGATGGGTACAATTTTATTGCCTGTGTCATGCAAATTTTTCTATTTATCCAGCAACTCACAGTACCAGCTGTCGGCGTACAAATGATTAAATTACAATTGAAACAATTCTCTTTGCAACTACGACAGAGAAGTTACCAATTATCAGGTTTGTTTTAATATTTATCTTTGGTGGAGCATAGTGTTGGCTGCTCCACATGTGACATACCACGACTACATAGAAGACAGTAATTCCGCGTTTCGTTTGACGTCTGTCGTCGTCTTCTGCTTCCACCGAGCTCACAGCTTACACCCAAGGAGGGGTGACTAGGTTATAGTGAACCACGCTGGCCCAGTGCAGGTTGACTTCATACATAAGATATGGTTGAATTCAATCTGCTTCTGGTATGTGTAGATTGCGTCACGATGTTTTTATTCACCGCAATACCCTCGGATAAATGTACATACTAAAAAAAAAATTATATCGTCAGCTCACTATACGTCTCCACCGATGGGCTCGGAGCATACCCTAAGTTAAGCGTGATTAGGCCATAGTCAACCACGCTGCCCAAGTGCAGGTTGGTTGACTTCACACATATCTTTGAATTTCTTCTCAGATATGTGCAGGTTGCAGCACAATGTTTTCCTTCACCGTATGAACGTCAGATAAATGTACATATGTAATACTTAAATCGAAAAAGACATTGGTACATGACGGGATTCGAACCCAGGACCTACAGATTGCAAGTCAAGTGCTTGATCCCTGTGCCGCCGATGCTCTAAACACATTGATTAGGGCAAATCAAAAAATTATCGCAATTTCCTCCAGATTTATAAGCCGTCCTGGAGTTGCATTGTAAAAAAGATCCTTCCAGACGTTCAAACTTTTGCATTGTCACTTTATATTAAGATTTATATACTGTTGTGTTGATTTAAAATT
>NW_013530935.1:5397588-5474480 GCF_000836235.2 Papilio xuthus
CATGGAGTATTATACCAATTGATCTGCGACTTCCATGTTATATTTTTAATATGTCTATCACTTATGCTATTGTTATTATACAATTTACTCACCTGTATTAGATTATATTTACACTAGCTATCACCCGCGACTCTGTCCGCGCGGAATTAAAAACAAACTTAATAAATAGCCTATGTGTTCTTTCACACTATTCTCTACATATATTGCGAATTTCAGCAAGATCCATGCAGATGTTCCCGAGATACCTTTAAGCAAACATCCATCCATCTATCCATCTAAACATTCGCATTTATAATATTAGTAAGATATGTTTTTAAATTGTTTGAACTTGATTCATTGTACAATTAAAAACGCCTACACTCATGTAGACGTATTACAAACCGTTATTATTTTTTCTCGGAGAACATCCAAATTATATAAATATGTGAGTGTAGCCTTTTTAAATTATTTTTATATATACATATCATCATCATCATCATCATCATCAGCTCACTATACGTCCCCACCGAGGGGTTCGGAGCCTACCCTAAGTTAAGGGTGATATACATATAAGTCACTAATACTAATATTATGTAATTTTGCACGTTTTTAACACAACTTTGGGATTTTTATCGCAAAATATATTTGCTATTGACGACAAGTTTGATATTATTAAACTTGCCTTGGACAAGTTCATAAAGCGATTTTAAATTTAAAAAAAAAATCTTTCATTTTTAATTATGGTGGAAATGTAAGATCCTGATATAGACCTGTAACGACAAACTTTAGTCTCAACTCAGATTTTAGTTACGTAGTTGTTACTTGTTTTTTTTTCATAATACCTAATTCACTAGTAATTTAAGAATGCATGCAGTGTTATGCGATAAAGAAGAGCATGAGTCAAATTATTTCTTTTTAAATTTTTACCTGTGAAATGATTAAAAATCATAATGATGAGTTACTATGTAAAAACTAAAGGGGGGGTCTTGGCATGTACTACGAGTGGTCACCGAGGGGAGGGAGGGGTAAAAAAAACTAAAAAAATAGGTCACGTAGTATGGATATGTTCCCTTATCATGTTAATAATCTGACAATATTTCGTTATCGTAAATTAAAAATATTGTAATTACTTGTCTGAATAACGCCCATGTTTTTTCTGACATTCGAGTAATCGTGAAGACAATGTAACAGTGGTGTTTTTGAAAAAGTTGTTGAATAAAATTCCAAAAGAAATATATGAGTTAAAGAAGATTATGTTTTATTTTAAAAAAAGTATTCTCCAACTGTGACTCCCACACAATTGAAAATCAAAAGTGATAATACTACAATTAACCACTACTTTGAATACCGATTGTAAGGTTTTGTAGGCAACCATGACTGATATACAAGAGAGTAACAACCCTGAAACAATGCTGATTCGAAATTATATCGAAAACTGAATGTATACATCATCAGTTTGATTGTAACTAAAGTGTCATTCAAGGAGATTAAAATAGCAAAGTAATAGTCCAACTACGATAATGAAGCTTGCAAAGAATGAAGAACAAAGTGTAGTTTTTCAGTTATTTAGTCCTTGATGATGATGCCGGATGCTTTGCGAAGTGATTTTGTACTTTGAAAGGCATCGTTAGGTGAAAGTACCAGTTTTAGGCCAGAGTACCTTTTATATCTTGCTTTTGAGTGTCCATTTAGATCTTACCAGACCAATTTAAATTGTACCAATAATTGCATTTACACCCTCAAATTGGCTGCAGAAGATCTGATCTTTGGTATATCTGAATTGAATTCAAATTAGCTCTCAGTTTTATAATTGGTCCCAATTTTAAGAGCATAAGAATAAATTACACCAATCTGCATGTTGCAAGTTGAAGGTTTCCTTGTTATGGAGATAAGAAGTTGGGTATCAAAGTCTTGATATTATAGGAACCCTATCACTGAACCATTTTAATGTACTCTGATAGAAATCGTACAAAAACAAAGATTTTAGAATTATTTTCTATCGTGGATATGGATATCGATGGTTCAAGCGATAGCTTATATAAAATTAAAAAAAAACTACTTTACAATCATTATATATGTCGTATTTTCCTTTAAGAAGATCCCAAAGAATAAGGCTACAACACAAATTTTTTTATTGACATCATAAATTTTATCATAAAGTTTAAAGACTTTAATAGAAAAAGCCATCCATGCATTCGCATTTATAATATTAGTAAGTAAGTAAGATTAACAATACCAAACATTTATTGTGAAATACAGATATTCGTAATTGTATGAATAATTTATAACTAATTAATCTTATAAGAGTTAAGAAATTTTATTGATTTACAATAATATGCACGACAAATTAACATATATTAAAAATGGAACCCACACATTAGGTACTAGAAAATCTTTATTAAATCTATTCAATCGTATATATGTGAAAACTGTATGATAACAATAAGATACGTGACGGCAATACTGAATATATTAGTAAGCAGGTTGACGTCTATCGGCATCAGATCCCAAGCTTTGTCAGCTATTCGTCGTGTGTTCATATATTGTATTACCTCCCTTATTTTTTCTTTACAGCTTTCTGAAAACAATACAAATACAAAAATTTGTATAAAATATTCGTCGCCCCCGAATGAAAAAAAAAAAAATTAGTTCCCGGATATTATTCGAGTTTTTCTCACCTTTTAGACATTCCCTAGATCTCCACAAATATTTCAAGACCAAGATAAGATAAATATGTTTAGCTGTTCTCGAGTTTTAGCGAGACTAACGAACAGCAATTGATTTTTATATATATAGATAGATTAGAAAATATTTTATTAATTTACTAATATTTCTTGTACCATTCCAATTAAGCTCTACGCTTGTGATATGATATGGTTTAAGATAATAGTCTAACGGTGGGATTCGAACTTTTGACCACGAGATTAGAAATCCCTACCCTTAACTATTAGGCTATTGGCGCTTCATTCGCTTTGCAGTGACACTAGAGTTGTATTATGAGCTTTGCTGATGGTCTAGTGATGTCATTCGTAAGTTGACGGTACAGCGGGTCTAGATAAAATTCGCTCCCAAGCGATTCTATAGCGATTTCAAATACGTATGGAACTGACGGGCGACAACCACGTGACTCATCGAATTGGCCTTAAACTCCGACAAAAAGTAAAAAGTGCAATAGAACATTATTAATATTATAAATGCGAATGTTTAAATGGATGGGTAAATAGATGTTTGTTTGATATCCCCAAAACGGCTGAACGGATCTAGCTGAAATTTAGTACAGATGTAGAACATAGTCTGGAAGAACACATAGGCATTACGCTTTTTTTTAATTCTACGCGGACAAAGTCGCGAGCGACAGCTAGTTATGTATAATTTGACAAACTTATTACTTAAATTGATTTTTAAACATAGGATGTAAAGCTACTGATGTAAAAAAACACTGTGACCTTTTAGTTATTTCATGATTTTTCACTTACCAGGGCTGTCAAAAATTTTATCTAGTAGTTGCAATTTGGTAAGTTTCACACGATATTTTACGAGTTGGACGGCAATTGCGGGCATCGTCAGGTGAAGTATTATTGACATCGCCTGTAACAACTGATAAGTGTTTCTATACCAAGTGCTCTGAAACAAAAGAAAGCAATACATATAAATAAAATTAGAATGTCTGTTTGTAATACTAAAATAATCGTTCTTTACTACATGTATATGAATATATATACAGTACATCAAATATATATTTTTTACAATTTATGTGTGTCTGTTTGTTTGTTCCGGCTAATCTCTGAAAAGGCTGAACCGATTTTGACGGGACTTTTATTGGTAGGTACCTCATATAATAAGGGGTAACTTAGGCTTCGTCTATTTTAGATAAATATTTTTACTGTCCTGTCCAAGTACTGTCCAGTACCGCGACTTTTTCTTTTCTTTAGTTGTTAATTTAATTAAAAGTCTTGACATTCGACTAACGTAAGAACACGATTCGGGGACATATAATGATATATCTTACACTTGTTAATGCAAATTATTCCATAATATTTTTTAACTCACACTAGTTTTATTGAATCTTAAAAAATTCCACGACTTCCACATTAACTTTGGCGTACTTGTGATAACACTGGTGAATACCTAAAAAAACAAGATATTAATAAACATTTTTAAATGGCGGAAAGCTTTAGATAATTAAAAAAGCCATAAAACTATAAAATTGTTATAAATAGCTTTTGATCGCGACTCCATAAGCGCGGTATTAAAAAAAAGAATGATTAGTAGCTAGTAGCCTATATGTTCTTTTAGACAATGCTCTACCTATATATTGATTTTATATCATAATGTGGCAAACGAACGAGCGGCCACCTGAAATCGCTGAAATAGCGAAGTGACCGTTGCCCATAGACATACGCAATTGCGTATGCGTTGCCTACCTTTAATCGACGGAGGAGAGGATGCACAGAGAGAAAATCTCCCCTTTCCATGCATCCTCTCATCCGGAAAGTCCACTTCCACTTCCCATCCTTTCCTTATAAGAAAAAAGAGTGGAAACTTTCCACAGCCGAAACGCGGAATTGCTTCCACTTCACGCCTGTCTTTTGTGTGGTCGTGGTATTTCACCGGGTGAGCCGGGCCAATTCGTGCGAAGATGTTAAAGCAGGGTCTACCACTGTTATATCTTCTAAAAAAACATCTATCCATCTAAACAATCGCATATTTAGTATTAATAAAAAAAAGTTATAACAGCTTACCAATTTATAATACAGTGGCTTAATATTATCCCAACAATCAACAATCTTAATATAAAATTGTCTTATTTCGGTTAAATTTGACTTTTTTGTGATGTCTTTTAATTTCTTAACACAAATATAAATATGATAGAATATAATAATTTGAATGATAGAGATCATATCGATGGAAAGAGTTGAAAAGTATGCGAAAAAATTTAGTACGAAATTATCCAATAATGATATTTTAATGAAAAAAAAGTAGAGATAAAAACTGATAGAGTTCATAAAAATAATAAATATAGCATAGATTATGAGCAATATTTTATAAGTTCTTATCAATCTAATATTATGTTTCTTTTCAACGGATAAAATATCAAATAAAAAATCACTGATGTTGTATTTAGAGAAAGAGAATAAATAAATATATGAACCGTATTGAAGTACATGTAAAATTTGGGATAATTGCCTCGTATCGTATTTCCATAAATGTATAGTACTGACTGTAAAATGTATAGTAATTAAGATTAGTAATACAAATTTTAACCAAGGATAATATTTTCTTTGCAAAACTCTTAAAAACCCACAATCAAATCCAAATAAAATATAAAGCATCGCGAAGAAATATACCAAAGATTTTGATATATGAATAATTTGTTTGTTCAATAATTCAGTTTCAAAATGCATTGTAATATTTTTTTACAAATTGTAAAAATCGCTTCACGTATATTAAAAGGGAACGTATTGTTTGTACTGATGGAAAAATTACAATTGTACTCCCATCGATTGATTTCTAATATACAGAATGTTATAGAAAATATTAATTCTATTAAGTGCTTTTCTTGTCAACACAACGATAATATGGAAAAAGGTATAATGTAATATACTCGAGGGCAAAAAAAACTATTCGAATCATGCGTCACACTTTAATTTCAATGGGTTTTTTATATTTCAGGAAAATATATGATACTAGCGGACCCGACAGACGTTGTCCTGTCTACACGTCTTTAATTTGAATAAATTAATATGAAGTTAATATTTGATGAAAATTGTGTATCTAAACCATTCCCAGATCCCCTTGAACACACACCAAAAAATTTCATCAAAATCGGTCCAGTCGTTTGAGAGAAGTTCAGTGACATACACACGCACAGAAGAATTATATATATAAAGATATTCAGCTTATACATACGGATCTGAATGTTGGTCCACCAAAGTTTCGGATGAAAGAAGATTGCATGTAGCTGAAATGCGTATGCTAAAATGGATGTGTGGTGTGACAAGAAAAGATAAAGTTAAAAATGTGTATATTAAAGGAAGTTTGAAAGTAGCGCCAGTGATCGAGAAATCGAGATGGACATGTTATGCGGAGGGATGATGATTTAAGCAAAAAAGTAATGAGGATCTACAAAGGTAGAGGAAGACCAAAAAAAGTATGGAATTACTGTGTGAAAGAGGAGAGGATATGCGTAGGAAGGGGGTAGATTCGGATATGACGGCTGATAGAGATGTATTGAGGAGTAGTACATACTGTGCCGACCCTCGATAGGGATAAGGGCAGGTTGATGATGATGCTATGATATATTCAGCGTTATAATTCTTCTTCTTCTTGAGGTGCCTCTCCGACTAACGAAGTTTGGCGATCAGCTTTATAATTAGTGAAGTGCTTTATCTACATATAGCTTTAATAATTCTTAAAGAAATTTGTGATTCGTAGTTCACTTATATTTTTTTAACAATCAAAGTAATTCATGGCGACTCGTTTTTTGATTCGATTTTTTTGGCTTTAAGTGTATTTAAAAAAAATATTCTTACATTGTGGCCAAGTTTAATGAAAGTTGACAGAAAAAATTAATGAACGATGGTTTGAATGATGATTGGAAAAGAAAAAATAACGACAAAGAGAAATGTTTGTTTAATCATTGGTTTCCGAAACCAAAATCCCTGATTAAAACAATTGTTACCTCTTATGAAAAGATGAGAACGGGATGAGAATTTGTTGAAGAAGGTGAAGCATAGGAAGGGGAAGGATTCTCTTTCTGTGCGTCCTCTCCTCTGTAGATTAAAGGTAGACAACGCATCTGCAATTGAGCATGTCTATGGGCAGTGACCCTTTGCCATATTAGCGAATTCAGGTGGGCACTGGATCATTTGCCACTTTATAAAAATTTTTTTTAATTAAAATATTAATCGTATTTTTTTGTAAATTTACTAATATATATTTTACCATTCCAACTAAGCTCTAGGCTTGTGCTAGGATATGGTTTACGACAATAGTCGAATGACGGGACTCGAACCCCCGACCTCGTGATCGGAATTCCGTACCCATTAGACTATTGACGCTTTTAATATTTTTTTTTCAGGGTTTTTGGTTTCGGAAACCAACGTTAAGTTAAATAATTAACGATTAATACTTTCAATATTTTTAATCTACATAAAGACTAGAATAATTAACGTAATGCCATAGTCGTACGATCAGTGGAATACTGTCTTTTGAAATAATACGATGAATAACATAACAATAAAACGAAACAATTGGACAGAAATTAAAAGGAATGTTCCTAAAATATTGACTATATATTTTATAGGAATTCAAATATGTTTTGATATAGATTGCGGTGTTATTTATATATGCAATGAAAAGTATCGCACAATATTAAAATTTATCTATCGATTTAAATCCATAGTTATATTTGCGATCGCTTCCATTCCTATTAAATCATTAAATCTACTTGATTTTTTATATATATTTTATTTAATAGAATATTTAATATATTTATTAAATTTAACATTCAACAGATACAGTGTTTATAATTTTTTATATGATATAGTTCGTTCATTTAAAAATATACAGTTAAATGAATTTAATCTTTTTGGTTTTGCGACAGTTTTATATACGTTTTTCTTAATTTTCTTTAAATTACTCGTTAGTACTTTGTTTTGCGTATTTGTTAGTAAAACTTGTAAAAAGTTTTTTGATATACTTAATGTTACTTTTTTTCCCATTTTTGCTTTGGATATTATATCTATCGTTCAAGTTATAATTTTATTTGCTGTTTATTTAAATGTTAAATATATAAAACATATTTTGATGTTAGGTGAAAGAGATATGGAAAGAATTAATTCTTTATATAAGTCTGTAACAAAATCATGGGATAATATTGCACCATTATATTCAAAACTGGTAAGTTTATTATTTAACAAAGTAATTAAATTAATATTTATTGTTGAATTAGTTCATCATCATCATCAGCTCATTATACGTCCCAACCGAGGGGCCATAGTCAACCATACTGGCCAAGTGCGGGTTGGTGGACTTCACACATATCATTGAGTTTCTTCTCAGATATGTGTATGTTGCATCACGATGTTTTCCTTCACCGTAAAAACGTCGGATAAATGTACATACGTAAATCGGAAATCGAAAAACACATTGGTATGTGGCGGGATTCGAATCCAGAACCTGCAGATTGCAAGTCAAGTGCTTGACCCCTGAACCGAAGCTCTTGAATTGAATTAGAAAGTAAATTCGACATTGTGCCGGTGTATCGGCACAACACTAGCCTTATTAAAATATCAACGTTTATGGCCCCTCACTAATCTGACACGACTGGGTAACGAAAGCGCGTCAAATGTCTAAAAGTGTTTATTTCTATTTTAGATTATAGTTACAGTATTATTTGATACACCAAAGATGATGTTTCTTATTTGGTACCTGGTAAAAAGTATTCAAAATAGAGTAAGTATTTTTTTTTACAACTTTATACTGTAACAGTGGTAGAGCTCGCTTTAACATCTTCGCACGAATTGGCCCGGCTCGCCCGGTGATATACCACGTCCACACAGAAGTCAAGCGTGAAGTGGAAACAATTCCGCTTTTCGTCTGATAAGTGCGTCCCGGAGGCCTAATTTAGTATTCCTTCCCTTCCCACCCATTCTCTTATAGGGAAAGGATGAGAAGTGGAAGTGGACTTTCCGGATGAGAGGATGCATGGGAAGGGAAAACATTTTCTTTCTGTGCATCCTCTCCTCCGTCAATTGCGTATGTCTATGGGCAACGGTCACTTCGCTATTACAGCGATTTCAGCCACTCGCTCGTTTGCCATCTTATGATATAAAAAAAAACAAAAATAATACTCCTACTGAGTTGGAATCGGATGACTGGCCATTTATAGTAGACAAAAAACAAAATAATAGTTTTTTTTTTTCAGCCTAGCTGGCCTGTTATTGCCGTTCAATTTACTTCGGTGTTTTGCGTTTTTCTTCACATAATGTGTCCTACATTAACCGCTCACATCATCAAGACCACAATAAAATCAATAAAAATACAGATAAATGAAATCATAATAAAGGAAAAGATTAACGGTATATTTTTTATCTCTAGCGAGTTTCTTGACTTTAGTGCAGTGGATTTTTGGTAACGAAACATTTTTCCAATTAGGTGTGTCATATTTTAATTTGTTTTTTGTTTTTATAACTTCACTAACGGTTACCCGCGACCCCGTCCGCGCGGAATTCAAAATAATTTAGTAGCCTATGTGTTCTTCCAGACTATGTTTTATATGTATGCCAAATTTGCTCGAGATCAGTTCAGCCGTCCTAGAGATACCTTCAAACAAACATCCATCCATCCATCCATTTATCGATCTCAGCATTCGCATTTATAATATTAGTAAGATCTCTTGTTTTTGTTATTTAAAAAACAGGATAAATTTTACGCAAGGTTTCTATTGTTAAAGCACTTTAATCAAAATACTAGCTATCGCCCGCGACTTCGTCAGCGCCGAAAAAAAAACTATTGGTTGCATCGTAATGTTATATAGCCTTTCTCTGACCTGTAGTTCCTGAGATTAGCGCGTTTAAACAAACAAACAAACTCCTCCGCTTTATAATATTAATATAGATATGTACACCCCTTTCATGGAAAAACAAAGACAACAGTATATTTTAATATATTTGGATGGATGGATGTTTGTCAAGTATCTCCAGAACTTGCATGGGTCTCATTGAGATTTGCCATAGATGTAGAACATAGTCTGGAAGAACACATAGACTACTAATTATGTTTTTAATTCCGTGCGGACAGACTCGCGGATAACAGATAGGTTATTATAAAGTATTTCTTTTACATTTCAGAAAAAAACAAAAGAGATGCGATATACTTATTAGAATATATGGAAGAATGTAAGATTGCAGATACTGCGTGGGATGTGATGCCCATTGATCTACGTTTAGCTGGAAATGTCATAAACATTTGTGTCACTTATGTTATTGTTATCATACAACTTACTCATATTTACTAATTACCTAATCTTAATGATTTGCTATTAAATTTTTCAAACTTTCGTGAGACATTATACTAAACTGATATATAAACACGGCTAAACACTCACGTATATACGTCCGGTGGCGGCACCGACTAGTTTCGAGCCCATCGGGGGCCCGTCATCAGGATGAGTGGCACTGGTATTATTTCGCGGACGCGGCCCGTCGCTCACTGAGTGAGCGACGGGCTGCCGGGACATATATACGTGAGTGTTTAGCCGTGTTTATATATCAGTTTAATCTTAATGATTTAAATAAAAACAACACGACTTACTAAACATTGAAGCGTCAATAGCCTAATGGTTAAGGATACGGATTTCCGATCACGAGGTTGGGGGTTCGAATCCCGACATTCGACTATTGTCGTGAACGATATCCTAGCACAAGCATAGGGCTTAGTAGAAATGGTAAAATAAATATTAGTAAATTTACAAAAAAAACTACTAATATTAAAAAAAAATATAATAGTTGAAAGTACGTCAGCTATTATCTGCGTTGTAAATAAAACATTTTTTTTTATTTTAACAGATTAAACTAAACATATTTGAAAGTCTAGTTTTGTTTTATTGATGGCTTGATGATAATCATAAGCTCATATTTAAACTAAAAGAGAATGGATTCCTCCTTGAAGTAAACTTAATACGAATAATAAACTAACTAAAACTAATCCATGGATATTTAAAACAAGCAACACATGACAGTTGTGAGAAGATATTTATTATTTTACATTATGTAAATATTTGTAACACATTGAAATTAGTATAATATTTAAATAGTTGCTCTAAATCAGTGGTACCCAAACTTATTTTGTCTACTGCCCACTTTGAGAATAAATATTTATTTAGCGCCCCCATATTTTCACATATTTAAAAACCACTATAACTTTTAATTAAATTAATTAATTAATGTGACTTATGTATGTATAATAACGGAGAATTCTAACCGAAACTTTTACTATAACCCGCAACTTGAGACCTGCAGCGCCCACAAGGGGGCGTTATCGCCCACTTTGGGAAAGACTGCTCTAAAGTCTAAAGTTAGCAGTTAGTAGTTAAAAGATTTGGGGTCGATTTTTTACATTATTTAGTTTGGTTTAGTTTTACTATATTGTTTATTTAATTAAGTATAAATTATTAGCCTGTTCTTAGTTTAAATATATATAAATAAGAATTGAAATTCATATCTTTAGTATCTAGCCGTATTTTAGTAATAAAAATATATATCTGTTGCTCTAGTAACATGTTATTTTTAATCTGATAAAATAAATACGAATAAAAATCGTGTTCATTTTCATTGTAACTGTTACTGTTCATTGATTGATCGATCGACGATACGTTACTAACGGACTAACCGTGCGTTTCTGAAACCAAATACATATTTAATATTTAAAAAATATTGTTATCTCTGTTTTGTTAAAGATAATGACAGGGATGAAAATGACAGAAATTTTGGTCTAGGAAACCCACGGTAACGCAATACAGCAGCACCAAGCAGTTGCAATTAACAGCTTCAACTTTCATGTGCGGCAGTTTTTTTTAACAGCGACTGCAATCCGGTCCGTGTATGGAATACACGTCACTTGGAGCTGTTCGTGTATATCTGTCTTGTTGGTATACGGTACTGATGTCTTGATTATATCAGCATTTCATATGAAAATAGAGCTTTTGAAGCATCCAGTACTAGTTAAGTTATGCTAAGTCCCACTCTCAGTGGCTCTTGGAGTCATAAATTACGTATTCAAGTTGTAAAATCTCTGCGAATGACTAAGACGCTTTGGATTCCTTTAATAAAACTACGAACACGGAAGGTAGAGTTGAGTGCTTTGAGCTATGCAGTTGAAATAGTTATAATTTCACTATATTATATTATTTTTTATAGTAGAAGGTGGAAAACAACAGATGATAGAGGATTGTACAGAAAAAGGATATTTCTATTTCTATACGTCCCCTACCCATACCCAAAATGATGGGACACATAATTCTCTATGTAAAATATTAATAGCTTTATTTCCTTTTAAATAATAAATAATCCAATTGCATTTAAACATTAAAATGCTTTGAAACAATAACTTGGATTACAGAAACAAATAAAACTTCCCTCTGGCTGTTAAAATATTTTATCTGTTATGAATATAATCCACATTTTATGACCGATTCTAAATTTGAACCGTTTTAAGTCTAACAATAAAGAAGACATAAAATCATAAGGAACCTCTTTGGAAGGATTATTTTGTGCCATGTTTCTTTTTCTTGTTGCCTTTCTACTATTTAACATAGTAAGGAGTATTAAATATTTTATAATAAGCAAATTATGTAATTAAAGCCTTTCTCGGCGGCCATTTAAAACTTTTGAACTGTATTTCCATTGTAGCGGATGCGAGTGCGTCAGTCGCACGGCTAGTGGCGTAGAAATAGGCTACTAAATGTAGATTTCTGAGAACGAAATTCACATCTAAAACATACATATAACATATATTGTTATCTCTGTTTTGTCAAAGATAGTGAGAGGGATGACTATGTGTTTTATAAAGATATTTTGGTGTCAGACCCGACGGTTAGATCCGTTAGATAATTTTCGAATGAGCCCGAATACCTCGTGTCAAGCTCTCTTTGTATTTCAAATTTTTTAACACAAAGTTCTTTGCAAGTATCAACTAGTGGATACATTTTGAAGAGTAAATTATCAGAATGGTTAGTCATTTAGTTGTCGCCCGCGACTACTTCTGCGTTGAATTAAAAAAAAAAAAAACAATAAGCCTATGTGTTCTTCCAGACTATGTTCTACATCTGTGTACAAATTTCTTCAAGATACGTGGAGCCGTTCCGGTGATACCTTCTAATAAACATCCATCTAATCTTTAGTATTATTATATTATATTATATTATATAGTAATATTAGTTAATATCACATTTATCTTAAGTCATTTCCTTGATACAAACACCGATTAAGTCTGCTTACGTGATACATTATAGAATCTCCGCAAACAATAGAACTATGTTAATGTATTGACACAGACGATCTGTTCATTATTTGATCTGACACGCTTCAATGATATGTTTGACATGGCTGCAATATTAAGACATCCAATATTAGGCATGTTCATATTATACTAACAAATACACACGGATATAAATTAGATTTGATTGTTTGGTAATGAACACTAAAACCACTAACATTATCTTACTAATTATACTAATATTATAAATGCGAATGTATGGATGGATGGATGTTTAAATGTATATCAGCGGCTGAACGGATCTTGAAGAAATTTGGCAAACATACACATAGTCTTGTCATACTTTTAGTGTGGTAGAGCCCGCTTTAACATCTTCGCACGAATTGACCCGGCTCGCCCGGTGAAATACCACAACCACACAGAAGACAGACGTCAACTGGAAGCAATTCAGCGTTTCGTCTGATGTGTGTGCGTCCCAAAGGCCTTATTTAGTCCTCTTTCCCTTCACCCTTTTTCTTATAAGGAAAGGAGAGGATGCAGGGGAAGGGAAAATATTTTCTTTTTGTGCATCCTCTCCACCGTCAATTGCATATGTCTATGGGCAACGGTCACTTTGCTATATCAGCAATTTCAAGTGGCCGCTCACTCGTTTGCCACCTTATCATATAAAAAAAACATAGTCTGGAAGAACACATAAGCTAACTTAACAAAAGGTAACTTATTGGATATAACTAAAACACGTACAAAAAACATTTTCTTAGATTTTTTTCTTTACATAATAATTCTTTGTGTTAATTTACATAGATAAAGTCAAAGTAAAGTATTAAAAGAATGATTTAAATAAAATCTTGATTTGTATTAATATATAAAGTTGTATCTTATTAAAACTGAAAGTTTGTTCGTCTGTATGTAAATTCAAATGAGGTAAATGTTGAGTAGCGACGGGCGGACGTGTGTCGTTAACTTCGTCGTGCTCGGACCAACTGAATATATTTTATACATTATGTACTAGAATCTTCTTCATTTAATATTAAAAAAGTTATTTAAATAGTAATAATAGACATGTACATTTATTTATTTATCATATTTCTATAATAATATAATACATTTCATATCCAAAAAAAGTAAAAATATACAAAACATATTATATTAAAAACAGAACACCACCGGATGCGGAATCCCATGACTCAAACAACCAGTGGTCAGGGCAGAGACAGGAACCTTCTCACGATGCGCGCAGTTTCTAGGATAACTGCTTTTTGTATCGGGCCCTTAATCCAACTGTGTATCGAGAGCTTCTTGAGATGTTGGTCGAAGCACTTTGCTATCAGTCCATTTACCGATACGACTATCGGAAAGACATAATAGACTAATATTATTACTGTATTAATGAAATGTATGTATGATTTTTTTTTAATTTTACAGTCCAATGTTTTGTACCACCTCGACATGGGTATCAAATAAAAACATTTGACTAGTAAAAAAAAGGTCTTGACATACGGACGGACAACAAAGTAATCCTATAAGGGTTCCGTTTTTTTCCTATGAGGTACGGAACCCTAAAAATGATAAAATCAAATTCCAAATAAATTAACTAAAATCTTAAAAAATAATTGCTAAAGCACAAAATGGTTTAATGTACTTGTAAATATAAGTGTAACTTATACTTAACTTACCTACTTACTTTGATTATACTACTTACTAATGAAACATTATCTGCAAAGCTTTAACATAAAAGGCGTCTTTAACAGTGTTTAACATATCTTCCTTTACATACGCAACTCATTATTATCAACCCTTACACTGCCACATGTTTTCTACATTGTTGTGTATAAAGCAGACAACCGCACCACTGGCACACTTAAACCTAGATCATGACAAACAGAGGGTTCTTTTAATGCATTTTCATACAGGAAGTACGTTGAACTGGGATTTTTAAAGCATATTCCATTTATATAGTCTAGTACGTTTATTTATTCATTTTTCGATATTCGTCATTATGTATGGTACATACGTGTTATATTTTTGGTCTTAGGGTAAGAGTTTTTTTATTTTTATTTTATAAGGTGGCGTGAATTCGCAGAAATAGCGAACTGCACATCATTATCTTACTATACATCTCCACTGAGGGGCTCGGAGCCTACCTTAAGTTAGGGGTGATTAGGTCATAGTCAACCAAGCTGACTCATTGCGGGTTGGTTGACTTCACACATATCTTTGAATTTTTTTATAGATATGTGCAGGTTACATCACAATATTTTACTTCACCGTAAAAACGTCAGATAAATGTACATATGTAAATCAAAAAACGCATTGGTATACAGCGGGATTCGAACCCAAAACCTGCAGATTACAGTCAAGTGCTTACCACCGACGCTTCGTTGCTGACCGCTGACCGACCTTACCTTTAATCGACGAAGGAGGCATATACTTACATGAGTGTCATCTTTGAGTAGCGCCTACGGGTGCAGCGCCCCATTGGGGGTGCACATAGGGGCCCTATTCTGGGGCTGGTCAGTGGGGCGTCGCAGTGGCATTTAGCAACGATCCGGTGTTATCCCACATTATGGCTATGAGGAAACAGAAGGGTTTAGTGGGTATGCTACCATTCGGGGCGAGAATCCCACAAAACTACCGTACCTTCCCCGAAGCACGGAGTACTTTACTCAAACATAGTATTTTTGCATTTTAACTTAAATTATCTTTGGTCATTCAACGTTGATTTATGCTAAAACATGTAGACAAGTCAATTCAGACTGTTTGTAAATACCTTTACATTGATGTGAGCTAAAAAGCCGATGCGCATATTCTGTATTGTTTGTTTCCACCAAATGACTGTCGGTGAATGGATATACAATACACAGAGCGACACAATCCATTCATTACGAAATGTATTACGACAAATTGAACTTTAACTCTTTGAAATAGAGTATGTTATTCAATGTGGTTATTGATTTGTTTGGAAGCTTTGTAATGGGGTGTACTGTTAACAGTTTTCGACGCACTCGGCTAATGGATTTGAAGCGCAACATTGTTTTCGGATGCATCGAAACAAATGGAGATCGGACATTTGCAATCAGAAAGGTTTTTTGTTATAATTTGTGAATTACAATGTAACTGGCTGGATGGCTGACGTTCTCCTAATTATATTACAAAAGCATCTAACAAAAGATACATTTAGCAACGCATCTGCAGCGTTAGACTAGGTGCATTCGCCACGAAGCGATTCCATATCGAACTTCAAAAATGTGTAGAACTGAAAATAACTTTCGACAAGTTACTTGATTGTCGCGCGTCAGTTCCATACAATTTTGAAGTTCGCTATGGAATCGCTTCGAAGCGAATGCACTTTGTATAACTCCGCTGTTTATCTGGTTTAGTGGATGTCTATTTCTTAATCCAAAACAAATGAACAACGAAATCTTTTCTTCTTTTGTTGTATTCATTCACAGTTTACTAGCTTTTGTTCCTAAATATGTTTGACACTAAACTGTCCACAAGCAGTTTAGGTTACGAACTTAATATTCTATATTCAAAAACAAAGTTTCAGTAGCAATAAAACGTGGTTTCATTAAGTATAGAACAAAGGAGCAAGTCTCAGGATGCATCTAACGATATCGCTCCAACTTCTCTGACTCAATTTAACGGAACTCGTCTGCAATTTGCACAAATTGGAGTGCGGCGGAGTTGTCGGCGTTATCGCGCCCGAGTACAGATGTCTTAATGTGTGATGCAGTCGCTAATGTCTTCGTTCTGTTGCAATTACTTAAAGATATCCGTAGCTAATCTGGTATCAAAGAAGCTTATATTTAACCTTACTGATAAGTTCGTTTTATTGCAGTCAGATTAAGACATCATCTCTCTGTCCTAATATTCTGAGGTTGAAGACAACTGGTTATCGTCGAAATTGAAAGCCATTGTTGTATTATTCAGCAACAGAGGGCCTAGCACGATTTTCGATATACATGTTCTTAATTTCAAAATATGTCTAAATTGGTATGAGATATACGACCAATAGTGGCGTAGTACAACGCAAATCCTGTCCAAAACAACAACGTTACGAATAGTTTCCTTATTTTTGTGCTTGGCCATCAGAAAATCATTATACATATATGACAAATTTTATTTTGAAACAAATGAATAGTTAACGAAGACCTGAGTATATATTTCAAGTATATAAGGAATTTGGAATGGTGGAATCGGCGAAGGTAAATAAGGGAATTCAATTGTTTAATATACTTATAGTTTGAAATACGAGTAAGATACTGCCTTCATACGTAGTAATTAATAAATCAAATTTCGTACACATGGTATACGTCAAAATACTTTTTTGTAATATTTAATTCGAAAACATTGCATTAATTTCTTGCTCGTCTGCTCCATAAATATTAACGAAGCCAACATTTGCTGTTTCGTTTTATTTCGGTCTCGGAAACACGACAAATATGGAGTTATTCTAATTATTCTGCCTTTGGGCGATTTTTACGATCGAATTCATTTTTCGGATACGTTTTTTGTTAGCATATGCAATTACACATGTCTATCTGTTTAATTTAACCAAAACAGAGAGTTTTTATTTACTGGTAATATACAATAATGATTTGTTATCATCTTCCTTACTTGCCTTTTTCTTTTATTTTACTAATATTATAATATAAATTAGGTGTCCGCGTGGATATATAAAAAAACATCCATCCATCCACATCACATCCATCTAAACGTTCGCATTTATAATGTTAGGAAGTATAAGAAAAAGCAGCTCTTCAAGGCATAAATTGAAAAAAAAAGAATAAATAATGTCCTAAGTCCGCCTCCTGGCTCTAAGCTACCTCCTCACCAATTTTCAGCCATATCGGTGAAACCGTTCTTAAGTTATAAATAGTGTAACTAACACGATTTTCTTTTATATATATAAGATAGATTCTAAAGCTTTGATGGATGGATGTTTATTAGAAGATAGTTCTAGAACGTCTCTTAAATGATTTTACTGTAATTTGGCACAGATGTAGAACATAGTCTGGGAGTAGTCTATACTACTAAGTTTTTAATTTCGCGCTGACGGAATCGCGGGCAAAAACTAGTATGTATACAAATGTAATATTATAGTAAAAATAATTATCGCCCTTTAATTAAAAGAAGACACCAAAATAACATACATATTTTTGTCGTTCTGATACTTTTGTTTTTTTTTTTATTATATAAAAGTTTTTTTTTGTATAATAGTTCATACATCAACACAAATAATGTTCAGTAAATAATTTTCACAATAAGATAGCAATCTACAAAAGCTTTTCAGCTTTTCAGCAGAACTGCTGAAACTGATGTAGATACGACACACTTCAAAATTTCATGAATAACTGAACACGTCAAAAGGCATGCAGGATGTTATCTCAAATCAAACCTTCACGTTCAAGTGGTACTTGGAAAATAGTGGTGACATATTAAATAATAGTTTTAGAATTTTGACACTTATTGTGTACTTCGTAAGGTTGATATTGGTCTCACAGTATGCGGTAATATTAATATTAGAACTAAAGATGTAAATCATAGAGTTTTTCTTAGTTAATGACTAGCTGTTGCCCGCGACTCCATTCGGGCGGAATAAAAAAGACTCTTGTCAGACAGACGGACTGACAACAAAGTAATCCTATAAGGGTTTCGTTCTTTCCTATGAGGTACGGAACCCTAAAAATTAAATTAGCCTTTGTGATCCAGAAGTTCGTAAAATACGCTTAATTAGATATCGATTATTAGTCTCTCAAACATAAATTATTAATAATATCTAAATAATGTTTCTGGACTTAGAAAAAGAAAATATAAAATTGGATCGTCAAATAAAAAATATATAATGTGTACGTACCCCATAGTTAGAGGCGTGTGTGTTCTGTGATGTATTCGTTGTAAGGAATTCTTTAGTGTTGATATCCGTAAATTACATCAGTTATTTGGCTATCAATATAGACGTATATTTTGCATAAAGATACAAAAAGCAAAAGTCAATCATCGACCCCATATTTTCCGAGTACAATAGACATAACTTCAATATCGTACGGCCTCTAAAAGGGATCGGGTTTTAAAGCTGTCGCGTTGAGCGAAGCAATTTACTCGTTTGATTGATGCACGTTTTGGGTATAACACGGCGCTAACCAAAGACTTACGAAAATCCTCTAAAGTCAATCTTAAAAAAATATTAAGCATGGAATCGTGATTTCTTTATCGCTTGAACCTTTATTTCTTTGATAACCTAGTTATCAAGATTTTGTAATATGGATAGTAATTTTTTTAGCCTGGAATTTTTTCTATAGTTTGGTATATAGTTTTATTTCTTTTTCATTCCCGATATTAAGAAAAAAACAAAAATAATTAAACCAAATTAAATTGTATTATAATTTAAAACAAATTTAAATCAAGCTTTTATTGCTGTAAAGATCAATAATCAAGAGTTTTTGTAACATTATAACTATCGCCCGTGACTATGTGCGGAATTAGAAAAATACTTAATTAGTAGCGTGTGTGTTCTTCCAGACTATGCTCTACTAATATGCCAAATCTCAGCGAGATCCATTGAGCTGTTCCGAAGATACCTTCAAACAAACATCGATCCATCTAAGCATTCGCATTTATAATATTAGTAAGATTTTAATGTGTACATGTCTAAAACATTGTGATCTCTACCTATTACATTGTCTATCGGTTTGTCGGAGGGCCATTATGGTAGAGTAAACAACTGTAACAACATTTACATGACTCCTTTGTGGCCCGCGCGGACGATCGTTGCGTTTGAATATTTTAAAATTCATTTTAAATTGCTTTTAAAAACGATGCATCGATTTAAAACGTATTTCGAATTGAGCACTTTTCAATTAAAAGGCTTTGACAAACTGAATTAGTGAAAAACAAGTGACATCATTTTTCTTACGTCTTCTTTTTCTTCTTCTTGGTTAAATGGTCGATGCGAGTCATCTATTCGGTCAGTACAGGCATAGCGTTTACATGTCAACTGTATACATATGCTCCGTCGTCTTCAAAATTGCGGCGACTTTTCTCACGACAATCTTGACAGTTCTCTTGACGATGACAGATAGAACTGCCAGCGACGCGTTGTGCACGAACATCTATGATATTCAATTGCATCTTAATTCGGTGGTTTCCGAAGGTTTACACTGCATTGTATATGAAGGGTCTTTAGGAAGATATATGTTCGACTAATAATGCGTTGAAAATCTCGGCAATCACACTACCAAGTGTGATTAGCCTTTGCAAGAAAAATTGCGTTGTCTATCGTTGTTGAAGACATCTACAGTAATTTTCCTTAACGGTACAAGTTCTTCAATAAATCTTATTCTTACTAATATTATAAATGCGAATGTTTAGATGGATGGATGGATGTTTGTCTAAAGGTATCTCCGGAACGGCTACATGGATCAATACATAGGGTGCTTATTTCGTTTTTTTTTAATTCCGCGCGGTTGGAGGCACGGGCGACAGCTATTTAATGATGTACATTGCGAATCTGTGATTATTGACATTTGTAACCAGCTCGTATGCTCATTAATTATGAAGCCAGTATAGCGTATTTGTAAACAAGCTGTTATAATTTGTATTTAACATGTTATTAAAGGGTTACATACTGTCAACACATCAATGTTAATATCAAAGCACTCGTATTCTCTTTATAGCGCGCTCAATTAGCCGGCTATCGTGATGAAGCGATCACAAACCTTCGGTCGATTAAAATTTTCAATGCATCAAAAGGCTGGTCAGGATCAAAGGGAGACAGCTTATTCATTTGAATGGAAAATGTAGCATGAGTTACAACGATCTATATTATTTCTAGATATGGTTACTAAGGATGGATGATCACATAAACAAAAAAGTATTGAAATTGAATGTGGATGGCTACAAAGGTAGAGGACGACCAGAGAAAGTATGGATGGATTCAGATACGACCGCTGATAGAGATGTATGGAGGAGTGCATACTATTCCGACCCTCTGTAGGTATAAGGGCAGGTTGATGACAAGAAATCTATTGCAATAAAATTTACGCGAAATGAAATAATTATTTTTATTACTTATTCATTTTATCGAATACAATTTGGCACTTCTAGATATTCTTATTCTACGTGTATGTGTGATTGGGTGTTTATTGAATTAGGCTTCCTGTTATTTTGTTTCAATGGGCGTCAAGTTGCGGCCGCGCAAAAAGCTTTGCGGTCTCAAAGGCTTCATATCACGAAGGACATCTTTTTTGTTCTTTATATGAATGTAAATATATTAAACGGATGTTAACATGCTTATGATGATCTATGATATGTCAACGAGCAGAGAATAGTAGAGACAAAGTTAAAAGTCAAATCAAATCAAATTTATTTAAATTTAACTATATATCAAACGATATAATTTCTTTTTAATATCGATTTTTTTTATTTACTCTCGGGTTTGTCAAAAGTCTCTGTTAAGAAAATTTATGGTAGTTTTTCGATTATTAGTAAAAATAGTCTAAACTAAAAAACTACAAAAATAAGAACCTCCTTTTAGAAATAGATTTGAAATACCATTTTAAGCAACTTAAACTTGCATAAGTTGTAAATAAATTAATGCTTTATGATTTGTTATATTTTACACAACATAAAATGTCAAGAGAAAACTACGTTAAGATCACTTTCCTGAAAGAGAAAAAGGGCTGGTATTTTTCAACATTCGTAGTAATACACCGATACGCATTTCAGGTACAACCACTTGCTATGTTAAAAGCGCGATGATTTTCATACCAATGCACTCCCCTGTCTCCCCTTGCATTATATTGTCAAAGACCCCGAAGTGCATCGCTATGTATATATGTATGTTCCATAGAGTAATGTAGGTATAGAGGTGACGGGGATGAACCATATAGTACTGTTATTTTGTACGTAATGACCACAAACATTATAGACTTATTCTACTTTTCGTAACTATAATTATTAAAAAATTAATTTCATCTGAATGTACTGAAAATTCAAGAAAAGTAAGATAACTTTATTGTCAATTTTTATATTGTATTTTCTAGCTTTAAAATTGACACATTTATATTGAAAAGAGCTTTTGGTTACCATTTGGTCAAAGCAGGCCTAGTTTCAACAGTTAAAAGCATTCAAAAGACAAAATTATTATCACTTTTAAGCGGTTACAAGTTTTCTTAATAATTAAAGATGGTAATTATATTGGTTATTGCCAAAATATGACGTAGTTAAAAGGTACTGTGAGTGTGGACTTTAAGAAATGGATATTTTTGAGAAAGTCCAAACTTTTCGTGATCGCACCCACTATAAGTACTCCCCTATAGGGGAAGTCGACAAAGCAGTGGTGAGTAATTACAGAAAAATGGGGAATAACTAGGTCAGTGTGTATGTGTGCGTCCTGAATTAAAACATGCGAGCTCACGCGGCGGAGTAGAGTATGCAAGGGTTATGTGGAATAGGCAAATGTGTTTATCATAAATATCTATAAATAAACATTCTATAACAAACCTAACGTGAGTAAAAACATATTTCTATTCGACTCAAATATATATTGTATTTACATCATAAACCGTGGGTTTCTGAAATGAAAATCTCTGTATACCATATCGCCATCCCTCTTATTATATTTGACAAAACGGAGATAACAATAAATTGTCAACGAGGATGTTGGTCTGAGTAACCCACGTTTAATTTATCCGTAAGCATAACTAATAAATTAATAACTAATATAATAAACTAAATATTTATACAAGTAGTAGTGTACCCCCGCGACTTCGTCCGCGCGGGATTATAAATAGATGATGGCCGATTCTCAGACCTACTCAATATGCTCACAAAATTTCATGAGAATCGGTCAAGCCGTTTCGGCAATTTTTATATATAAGATAAGTAAGATTTGAACACGTTTCATTGAAACATTATTGTACGCTTAGTGCATATTTCAAGCAACTCTGTCGTAAAAGATAAAAGCACTAGAAAGAAGAGGTCGTGTGTTCGCATACGTGATCGCTCATTTACCGAGAATCAGGATGAAATACATGTCTAAAGTGTAGAGTACCTCTTGAAACTTATAAGAGCATTGCTCTATATGTTTAAAAATGTATCATACTAATATTATATATGCGAAAGTTTGGGTGAATGGAAATATGTTTTCAGAAGGTATCTCCACAACTGCTGCATAGATCTCGCTGCGGGGGCATAGATGTAGAACATAGTCTGAAAAAACACATGTGATACTTATATTAATTCAGCCCGGAAGGATTCTTAGCTTAGCGATTAGACAAAGGTTTTTGATAACCATTAGACTCAGTTTAACAATTTCTTGTGTATTTAATAATAACTATTGTTAGGTTAAAATCCGACACTGTGCCGGTGTACTGGGGCAACACTAGCCTTACTGAAATGTCAACGTTTATGTCCCCTCACTAATTATTCTAATACTTCAGTTTGTAACGAAAGCGCGCCATTCGTGCTAAAGAATTTTAACTAATAATGTCTAAAACTCTATAATATTTTCCTATGTCCATTTGTGTTGTTGTCTTCTGAAATGAGAATATTGTTATAAAACATGTAGATCGACGTTATATTGCTTCCATCTAATGGTGTTGTATATCCGCATGTTGAAATTCATTTGTCCGAAGCGTGTTGCAACGCAGTTCAATTCTGCAATTTCGTCGGTACGTCAGTATTGGCACATTCCATTGTGTTGTAGAGAATATATTTTGTTTGGTCACTCTTTAAAGTGTCCATATAATAAAATTTAATTAAAATGATTACGATAAAGAAGTCGTAGATAAAGCGTCGGTGACGCAATTGTTAAGTGTTTAACCGTAACGGATCGAAATTTACACGTCCAGGTTCGATCCCCGCGAAGTACCACTGGGTTTTTCGATTTTTCTAATTTCATATGTACTTTTATTAGACTTTCTTACGTTGAAGCAAAACATCGTGATGTAATCTACACATGCTGGCACATTCAAAGATATGTGTGAAGTCAACAAGAACTGGGCCGGCGTGGTTGACTATACCTAGTCACCCTGACTCAGATAAACTCCGCCCTGGTACGGACATAAATGAGCTTACGACTCTAAAGAAATCTCACTGTAAAAACGATATTACCTGCAAAGGTATGTTTGCTTTACCAGATTAAAGTAACAAATACCTTAAAAAGATTTCTATTCTATCAATTAATACGTGCCAGTAACTATTATAACATATCAATATTGTTTAAATTATTATTACTAATCACTCTAGATCTTTATTCAAATGAATGATTTGTTTAAGTGACTGTAACACAAAACTGTATAAACAATACCTATGGCGCTCGCCCTTTCGCCGCCCTGTCATTGCGATGCAGAATGACGTCATTGAATCCAGAGATGGATTTGGCCCATAATTCCTGAACACAAAACTTGTACCATGAAAAGAAGATAATACCAGAATAACTTCAAATTCGTTATACATTGCTCGCTAGCAACGGAAATACTTGTAAGTTAGTCAAGTGAAGCAGCAATGTGGGACGAATGTAGTTTGGATCGTGTTTTGTTTATTTGTAATTGGCAGGTGACGTTGTCATTTAGGGAGCTGATGGGCAGACATTAGGGCGTCTGCATCGTTGTGGGCTGGACGCTTCCATTTGTTAAGGGCTCTGTGTAATTTTGTTAATGCGTCCAGATAACGGGTTGCTCGGAAAAAAGTGAACGAGGAAAATATGTCAATTGACAAAGCCAAAAAGGGGTTGGTATAACCCTGAATATGCAACAGAATAGATGAAAAATACATGTGAAGCTTTCGCATTTTTTTGTAAAAAAAAAGCAGTAGTTATTACGCCTGGTCCATAACTAAGTCTTTTACCCTAACAAAATTGTACGTTTTAGTAAAATTAATCTCTTAAATCTCACTTCATTCATTCGCTTTTTCAATTTCTGGATCCACTCGCATAAGAAAATTACACAGCTGTAAAATATCTAACATACAAGGTCAAAGTTATACGTAATTTCTCTTTCATTTTCCGAGAAGTCTTTCATAAATTTTCCATCCCTTGGTAGTCGTAAAGATAAACCTTGAACTATTCTCGTCTAAATGGATATCTAAGATCACACTGCGAGACCTTGCCCTTGACATTGGCTTTGGCATTGGGAATAGTTTGTTCCTATTGTGACTTCTAGATATTTTTTAAAATTAAAATATTAACAAATATTTGTTAATTAAAAAAAAACTTGATAGGATATGGTTTACGACAATAGTCGAATGGTGGGATTCGAACTCTCTAGGCGCTCTTGATAAAAAAAATATCTTTTTTTTAATTCAATTTAAAATAAGGATTTCATTGCTAACAATTGGTGAAATATATCGAGTTATTGATAACATATCATCATCAGCTCACTATACGTCCCCACTGAGGGGCTCGGAGCCTACCCTAGGCTCCGAGTCCCTCGGTGGGGACGTATAGTGAGCTGATGATGATGACATAATATTACTTCTTACTAATATTATAAATATGATTGTTTATATGGATGGATGGATGGATATTTGTTAGAAGGTATCTTCAAAACTCATCTCAATGAATCTCGATGTAATTTGGTTAAGATGTAGAACATAGTTTAGAACACATTGGCTACTAATTAAGTTATTTTTCGATTCCTCGCGGTCGGATTCGCGACAGCAACAGTTTACTGCTAATGTCAAAAAAAAAGAAAATATATGTAACTTAAATTCTCAAAAAGAATTATCTTTCAATTGTTTTTCTAACTTGTAGTCAAATAAAGAACAAACCCTTGTAATCCTTGACATTCAAGCAAGGCTATGCAACAAAGAGCTCCCACACAGCACGTGTACATTTTAATTTAATGTATTCTCGAGAGAAAATTTTCCGCAGAGAAAAGTTTTATTACCCTTATAAATATACATTGATTCTAACATGTATTTCTTTAAGAATATTCTAGTAAATTATGAAGGTTATCGCGCGATGTTATATATTAAATAATCTATATATATAAAAATCAATTGCTGTTCATTAATCTCGCTAAAACTCGAAAACGGCTGAACGGATTTATCTTATCTTGGTTTTGAAATGTTCGTGGAGATTAAGGGATGAGGAAGGTGAGAAAAATTCGATTAATTGGCGTGAAAACCCTAAAAACAGCCTATTTCTTTTTCTTGCTAACCTGGAATAGATGTAGAACATAGTCATTAAGAACACATAGGCTAATAATTATGTTTTTTTAATTAGGCGCGGACGGAGTCGCGTGCGACAGCTAGTAATAAATAATAATCAAGAAAAGGAAGACACAGAAGTTAGGAATGATAAATTGAGTATCAACTTTTTCTACTAATATCAGTAGTAAAGTAAAACTAGCTGTCGCCCGCGACTGCGTCCGCGCGCAATTAAAAAAAGAACGTAATAAGTATTGTATTCTTCCACACTATGTTCTATATATATATATATATATATATGCCAAGTTTCAGCAAAATCCATGCAGCTGTTCCGGAGATACCTGCAAACATCCCTCCATCCATCTAAACATTCGCATTTATAATATTAAAGTAAGATGAAATAATATTATTTGATTTCTTTTGTATATTTTAATTATTTATTATTGTGTGTTAGTATTGTGGTATTACGGAAATACACGACTTATTACACAGCACATAGGGTTGATAAGATATTTTCACTAACTGAAAACAAAGAAAAGCTTTAAAAACCTTTCGGCATGGGTGCAAGTAACCAGTCTTCCATTTGTATTTCTGGTTGGAACTGCTTGATTTTGTATATTCCGTTTAATCCCCTTGTTCTGCCCCAACTGTTGGCTATAAGCCAATACTTCACACCTTCTTCTTCTCCGTAACCAATGATTCGAACACTGTGATAGCCCCGATTCTCACCGTACTTATGTACGTAAACTCCATGTGTATAATCCATAATATCATCGTAAATAACAAAAGTTGCTTCAATAGGTCCGTTGGTCACAAGTTCAGCTTTAATTTGATGTTCATCAGATGGTACTTTATAAACACGACCACCGTAGTTTTTATCCTGATAATAATTAACACCATTTACGCATGTTTGGCTGCAATATCTATGTTTCATTAATGGGTAATAGTTGTAGGGTTGGCAATCATAACTTACGAGGCCGTAATTGATCCAGAATTCAAAGGCTTTTGTAGGGTTGCCACCAGAACATAAATTTTCATAGCAATCGGTGCAGCAACTTAAATCCTGTTCAGATAGATCTTTGAAATTATTCGCGTGGATACAGTTTCGATCAGTTGCTGTGGATGCGGTGCCAAACATCCAACAAGATCCGCAAATATTTTGGAAGTATATCTTTCTAATTGAAGGACAATTCGACCATTTTTCTCTAGCATCGAATGACTCAGGTAATGCCATGAAACTGACATCATGAGTGATCGTTGGAAGATTAATATCATGGTTCATAAACGTGCAATGTTTATGATCAGAGCTCAAACTTTCAACGCCTATTTTATACGTTAGATTTAAACTATTGAAATATTCCACGAATTCAGATCGTTCTAATGTTTCATATTTGTTATGAATTTCGATATCAAACGCCGCAACGACGGTTAATAGAACAAAAAAGTAAAACATTTTGTTAACGTTAAGGTTAAATGAAAAGTAAAGAAATTTTCCGAAGGAAATATTTATATTTGTTCTTCGGTAAAAACTATTTAAATTATTTCCATATTCATAAAAAATCATAAAATAATAAAGTCAAATATTTTAATTTTACTGCAATGCTTCAATCGCAAAAAAATGTGTTAAATTCCTAAGTCGTAAGGCATGATAAAATATTAGAAAGATAAGCTATTTTATGGCCTAGTTCTTGAAACTAAGTGACATATTTAGACGTTTGGAATACTTGCGTAGAAAAAAGGAATTTATATATTAAAAAATATATTTCCATACTTTGAAGAATAAGGAAAATATTAAAATAAAAATGTTAAAGAATCGTTAAAATTGACTTTACCTTAAACGGTTTTACTAATGGATTTTATTACAAGTCTAAACGTTTTGAATTACGCATTTATGCTAATATATTTTTTTAAACGGCCAAGTAAATTTGCATTCATTTGAGGCCTCGTTTTTGAATGTTCAATGGGACATGCGGGATATAAATATTGTCTCGCTTTTTGTTTTTTCGTTTAGCATAACACCCCGGGTCTGGCTGATTATGCGTCGCTTAAAAATAATACAGACCTTTTAATTTTAATGACTTTATTTTTTTGATACAAATGTGCCGGAAATAAGCTGAAATTATATTGTTTATTTCTTTCTCTTCTCTCTCTCCTTCTCTTTTTAGCTTGTGTGTCTCGTTGAGTGTTTTATGAAATGTGTCATTGGCCTTTTCACAAATAAATAAGAAAATTATTAAATTCTACAAATGAATTCCTTTTTAATTAATCGCCTTTGACATTTTAATTAAAAAGTTAATATGTAGCATGAATTCATCCGGCGTAGCACATAAAAAAATGTATAAATAACTAAGCTACGAGCTGCTACGAACATCGTAGCAGTGCTACAAAAGTGCCCACATCAACTGCCTAGGTGTTACATCTTTAACGCCCCAACCCTCTTTGCACCCTTTAGAACATGTACACGACGCTACTGACCTATATGAAACTACCCTCTGCATCTTTACAAGTATTTCAATTATTCAAAGTACCCTCTACGCAGGTACTGTTAGGGTTGGAAAGGAACGGTGTAATTTTATATTTAGTTTTCTACTTTCCGTAAGAGTTACGTTTTAAGTTTCTTGAAGTACATAAGTATTTGACTTCAAAGTAAATTATAATTAATTTTAATAACACTATAGATGTGATTGCAGCTAATACATATTAAACTGACCATGTTGGGGTTACAAATTAATCCAGTCATGTTGTGTAGGAACAATAACACAAAGAAAAATTTGTATCTCAATCAATTAATTTAAGTGTACGCAGTAAAATCATTGTTAAGCCTATTAGTAATCCAGACATCGTCTTGAAGTAATGTCAAAGTCCAAATGACGAGCGGGAAGCGATTTAGAACAATTAATTTATTTAGTTGAGACAGAAAAGATTCTTATGTTACAGGTTTCTAAATAAAAAAAGAATTGATAAAAAATTATAAAATTTTATATTCAAAGTATACTTACACAAATCTAAGCATTAAATAAATATATTTATTTTTTTAATAAATTGATGTATTAATCGTTTAAGGTTATTTTAAACAACACATATGTGGAAGTTGGGAAAGTTACTTTGCTTGTACGTTTATTTATATTATTAGAAATAATTAAATACATATTAAGTTTGTTGCCAATTTAAATTTTGATGAGACGTAATAATAAATTAATTGAAAATGGTCTAACTCACGTATGATCATCCGGTGATGGCAAGCAATGAAAGATGAAGCATTAAAAGCAAAAAAAAATGAACCCCGATGGGACCAAACTAGTCTCTCCCAATATTTTTTTTACTAATTTGTTTTATATCACAAACGCTATCCGCTCATCCCTTGGACCACAGTCTTATCTCAGCATTGACGACTATTTATCAACGTCTTGTCTGGGGCGACCGACCATCCGATTACGTCGTGACATCTTCATTTTGCCTCCCCCGCGTTCTTACATTTACTTGCTGTTTGACTCGCGCCCGTTATTAATCTGTTACATCATTAATTAACATCACTCCGGTTTATCCATTACCGTTTGATATCTTTTAATTAAAAGCCTTTTTGTTTTTAAAAAGATTAGATTACAAGATTATCTCGAGCGTTGCTTTGTTTAATTATAATACCATATTAAAGATAATATGGTATCTTTCAGATAGTCTGGAAGATACATAGGCTACTAGTTAAGTTATTTAATTCCGTACGGATGGAGTCGCGGGCGACAGCTAGTAAATTAAAAATTCTGAGGTATTACAGTAACTTTGAGATAAATGTATAAAGAGAGTAAATATATTCATTATTTTTAATAAATTACAAATAATAGAAGAATGTTTTTCTTCAACTTTTACCTGTATTGTATTTAATATAATTTTTATATTAATATGATCTATATAAAATTTTCATTAGTTCGAATATATTCTTAACTGGATTTTCCTCTGTCGATCTGCACTTCATTTTGCTCGACGGAAGCAATGTAGATTGCAGGCCAGGTGTTTCCAATGTTATAACCATTATTAGAAGAATATTTTCATGCACCTGGTATTCCAATTTTCTTTTATTTTTGACGAGAATTTATACTAAAAGTATAAGGCTGTGGGAATCATATATGTAATGTACATTATATACTTGGTTTTTAACTTTTGTGGTTTTGAAAATAAGATTTTAATAAATATGTAACACTAGCTGTCGCCCGCGAATACGTTTGCACGGGGTTGAAAAATACTTAATTATTGCCTTATGTATCCTTCCAGACTATTTTCTATATGTTTACCAAATTTCATCAAGATCCGTTCAGCCGTTCTGGAGATACTTTCAAACAAACATCCATCCATCTATCCATGTATCTTTTACATGGATATTAATTTTGCTTTTAATATAATAAAGTTCATAACTAACATTTTGAACAAAATATTGCGTATTTCAGCATATCTCTCTCAGCTGTCGTATTAACTATGGTATATATATTTTACATCAGTAACTATTATCAAAATGTATAGCAATAATATAGAATTTTATATTTAAATCTTATATTTCAGATATGAAGCTATGTCATCGTATTGTGAAACCAATTGCGTCGACTTTTATAAGCAGCAACGTTTCAAGGATATATTTGAAAGTGCATTGCTGTGTTCGAATGGTTTCAGAATAGTAAAAATCGTATAAATAATAAATGTTTTACGATATCATAACACTACAGGCAAAGATTGCTACGACGATAGTATATCTGAATATCAAATGGATATATTCCATACTGCGATGGATAAATACTGATATTTCTAAACGTAATTTTTAACTGTAGATACATGTTAACAGAAACAAGGAGCAATATTATGTTTTATATAAAAAGTTTTAAATCTATGATATTAAATAAATCATTAAAAACTAAAATATATTATTAAAAGGAGTCCCTTTAGGGAAGGTTCCGAAGATACTGGCAGCTTTCCCCCTTTGGATAACTATACTTATTCTTTGTCCGAGTTAGCTGCCAGCTCTTCAGTCCCCTGTGATGTCGATTAACTTTTTAAATATTTCTTTTATATATTGTTAACTAATAAGTAATATTTCGACATTTACATAATTGTGTAAGAATGAATAGTGAGGGGACATAAACTTCGACATTTTAGTAAGGCTAGTGTTGCGTCAATACATTGGTATGTTTTCGGATTTTCTTCCTAACAGTACACACAAGCACATGATTAATAAATAAACATTAATTGTGGGTAAATAATGAATCATTTGCAGCTTTGAATTTACTTCAGTAGTCATTATATACAAGAAAATTAAAGGCTTTTTAAAGTGTCAAATGACACATAGTATTAAGTTGTATCTTTCTAAGTTACTAAGTAACCTAAGGGCTGCATTAGTCTCGATTATACTGCGGTTTTAAAAAGCTAATTTACACCTACACAAACTACTTTATTAAATAAAAATAGCGTTTCCTTTTAATTTAAAACACCCTATACTACTTAAGTGGGTGTACATTGCTTTCAAATTACACAGTTCTAGTCTAGATTCTAGTTTAACCTATAACCTAGACAAGGATTTTTCTATACACGTCATTACACGAAAACCTTACTATAAAGGTAGTCATTAAGTTCGAACCCCATTTAATTTACGAGTGACGCCTTCAAGCTGTCACGTATCATAAATTACACGCGTGAATAAAGACATCATTTTTTTCATTTTAACTATAGATACGGCTAATGTACACAAATTACATGCCATGCTTGGAATCGGAGCAGATGCAATGAAACACCAATCAAACTGATATTAGTCGGCAAATACGATATTAATGCGACTGCAAGCGATTTGATCAATGAATTTAAAATGTTCTAACTAAAATACACCGGTTTTACATTGTATCGTTCGTAGTACTAAATTTAATTTAAATTGTATGATTGTAAAGCAAGGATAATATTTGTATATTTCTCATAATGTTCCAATATGTCTTTAGTAATGTACGAACAAAAAAATAAAATTATTAATGACATTAAAATGAAAGAAAAAAAAACATTAATTCAACTGTAAAATTCTACCAACTTTTCTCAGATGCACGGAGAAGTTTGAGATTTCTTAAACTCCTCAATTTAGATGTAACGTATGTCGTCAGCTCACTATACATCCCCACTGACGGGCTCGGAGCCTACCCTAAATTAGGGGTGACTAGGCCATAGTAAACCATGCTGGCCAGGTACGGATTGACTTCACACATATCTTTGAAATTCTTGGCAGTATGCAGATTACATTATTATATTTTCTTTCACCGTAAGAACGTAGGATAAATGTACATATGTAAATCTAAAAACTCATTGGAACATTTCGGGATTCGAACCCAGTATCAGCAGATTGCAAATCAAGTGTTTAACCCCCGAGCCACCAACGCTCATATCTATTCACCGGTTTATGTTTGTTCGTATATGACATATTTCAAATAATGTATTAACATTATGACCACACTGTAGATTGCTAGTGTTAAGTTTACGAATGCATTCGACGGGTCGTAATGACTTCGGGTCTAAGTTTAATTTAATATCGACTTGCAACAAGAAAGCCGTCTTAGACGTAACTTAATATGCTAAGTTCGTGTTCACACTAGCGACTGTTTTCGAATTTAAGTTCTCACGTTTAACTTATCTAGAAATGTAAAGTTTTCTTAAGTTACGTCTGATTGTATAGGATGTTTTTATAGCATAGGATTATAAATCAAGATGGGCTTAAATAAAAAAAAAATTTGGATTTCCACTACTAAAAACTTGTCATCTCGCTTTCTCAATTTTTCAAAGGAAAACAGAGAAAAGTTTTTTTGACAGTGAAAATTTATTGTATCAAAACAATTAAAGTTTTCATTCGTAATTAAAAACAGCTGTTTTCCATTGACCAATCAGAGATTGATATTTATTTATTCCAATAGCAAATAAGGGGCGCTAAAAAAGAATAACGTCCCGTCGTCAATCTGTACGGTCTCTAAGTAATGTTAGACCGCTTGGTTTGGACCGGTATTGTGCTGTCGTAGACAGTCAGGCGGCGGTCGGAGTGTTAATGTGTGGGATCAGACGGAGCGTTGAGGGAATACTGACTTTGTAACACGTGTATGATAAATGTATACGTATGAACATTTAATGTGTTTAATTTGACGATGGTATCTGAAACACTTAACGTGGGTTTCTGAGATAAAAATATTTATATTAAACATATCGACATCCCTGTTATTATCTTAAATAAAACAAGGATGACGATAACTACACTACAGAAGTCTACACTAAGGGACTAACTACCCGTCAACATAATAAATAATTCTACATGCATTGTTAGTACAAGTAACTCCACCCCTGGTTCTACGATTTTGATTTTTTTTTTTGATCGAAAGGTTTCGCTTGCATGTGTTCCTATTTTGTTTAATTAATTTTGAATATAAAAATAAAGAGATATTTTTAATTTAATTTAAATAATCTTAAAGACTTTCTTAACGATTAAAACATGTTAAAAAATTAATAACAAATGACTATCACCGCGTTTAATAATTAAATGACAATGAGCTCAAAATTAAATTACAGTCGGCAGAGAAAGGGTTGTAACATGAATGGTACAGCAGTAACAGTGTTATACGTAATATGATTAAAACAATTGTAGCGGAAATTATTTCACTGGCATGTCATTTAACCCTTTATTGCCACTTGGACTTTAAGGAATTTAATTATTGCATCTCAGTATTTTTTTTTCATCATTTCATTCTCAAATCTTCAAATCTAACATTCTATTTTATATAGTCTGTATGTATTATAATACTAGTTGTCGCCCGCGACTCCATCTGTTAGACATTTAAAAGATTAATTAATAGTCTATGTGTTCTTCTAGACTATGTGCCAATTTCCGTTGAGCCGTTCCGGTGATAGCTTGTAACAAACATCCATCCATCTAAACATTCGCTTATAATATTAGCAAGAAAGATTAGTAAGATATTGCATCCTTTTTTTTTAAATTTACAATCACAGTGTGTTTTGTTAAGGATTAACCGTTTAAGAAAAAAAAATTCCATCTTTATACCTTCACGCGTTTTCGAGAAAAGGGGTCTTGACAGACAGACGGACCGACCACAAAGTGATCCTATAAGGGTTCCGTGGTTTCCTTTCGAAGTACGGAACCCTAAAAAGAAATAAAACCGTTACAAAAAGGAAACAAATGAAATGAGACTTTAAAATATAACAAACATAATCTCGTTCTCTTTTTGAATTTTTCAAAACGTCCAATCAGCATTATCTGTTCAAATATAAAAGAAATATACGCACAGTAACGGGAAATGCCTTTTGATTTGTCAACGTCACTTCCCCAATGTTCGACACACCGAATTGTAACGGACGAATAAAAAGAAATACGAAAAATTTCGACATTTTTTTTAGCAAATGAACCGTGTCGTAGCCCCAGCATCTCTTATTAGATTAACAGGTCGATTTGCAATTCTGTGTGTGCTCGCATACATGTTTATTTTACGGAAATGAATAGCAATTTAGTATAAGAAGGGTCGGTATTGTTGACTCGGCTTAATATTATATTTATAAATACGCGCTGATGATCGACTAACCGTGGGTTTCTGAGACCAAAACTTCTGTATAAAACATATCGTAGTCCCTGTCATTTGACAACACAAAAAATTGATCATCGTTTCATCATCATTTCATCATTCGTTATTAGAACAAGTTGCCGGCGTCAGTTTTTGTGTCCAACTATGTGGGAGCCTTCAAGAGTGGAGTGGAGTGAATAGGCAATTATTAATCTAGCGCGTACCACCTTAGACGACATCATCACTTAACATCAAGTGGGCGCGTGGTCAACATAAACAAAAAAATATTTTAAGCGGAAAATTTTGACTCAGAAACCCACGGTAAGAGTACTTTGGTGTAACGATCTGATATACAGCCATAATCACACACTTTTAATTATAATTTAAATATATAATTTTGCATTTTGGTAGGTGACGTGTAAAGGTCCGTTCACAAACGCGGCTGTGCGAACATACAGACAGACATTTGAAAAATTGTTTTTAGTTACAAGCAACGCAAATACGTCAAGTTTTTTTCAATATTACATCAATTAATTGCACAGAACATAAAGCGTTGATTCACTTTTACATACTTTTTTCTATATGTTTATTTTTACATCCCTCAGGGAAGAGAACTGGTGGAAATTTCTTGTATTCCGTATAAATATAATACGACAAAAATAAATTTAGAACAATAAATAAGTGTGACAAAAATCCCCCAGCGTGTGTAGTCACGTGTCGTTTTGATTAGTTCTCTGAATCATTTACGTTCTTAACATACGCTTAGAATTATTAGACGATTAATTTTGATCTTTAATCTATCTGTAGAAAGTTCATAATGATATTGAACTTTTATATCCTTTTCTTTGTTCTTAAAACATACAGTTAAAGGAATTTAAAGCGTATTCTGTTTATGTTAAGGTTGAATTTTGATTGCTATATTGGTTGGTATGGAAGGGATTATCCAGTGTTCACAATCGAATTAGTTGACCGCCCGCAGTTTTTGCTACTCAACACAATGGGTTCTTTGAATTAGGAGTACGCTACGAAATTACCCTGTCGGTTGTCTTCGTGCCTTTTTAAAATAAGCTTTTTCATTGCTTTCTTTGAACATTTAGCTAAATGGATGTTGCTTGTTGCACAAAGAGATATTACTGTCTGGAATAGCGCATAGGCTTAACAAGTTTTTAAATTTCGCGCAGACGAAGTCGCGGGCTAAAGCTATTCTAAAATGAAAGGCACAAAAAGATTCGTATGTTAAAGATTTATAAAAAATTGTGTATAAAAATATAAAAAGACAAACCTCTAAATTAACAATTTAATTAATTTAGAGAAATATATAAGTGAGTTATGAAATCTAAACATTATTATAATCTTATTTGTTCCCAGTTATAGACTTGCGTGTATTTTATGTGACATTTAGCAATATCTGTCAAGACCTAATACGACAAAATGTGGACCGGCAAAGCAGTGACGCTTCACGAGTTAACACAATGTTTAAGGTCGGTGGTACACTGAATGCTATACTTTAATTAGTTTCTTTTAGCATTGCTGTGCTTAAACATTATACTAGACTTACATAAAAACGGCTAAAACACTTACTCCTCACTTGGCTCACTAATGTTCGCCCAGTGTCGGCACCGATTAGTTTTGAGCCTATCGGGGGTCCTTCATAAGGGTGTTGTTTCTCGGACGCGGCCCGTCGCTCAGTGAGCCTGATGTAAGGCCCCTGATGGGCTTGATACTAGTCGGCGTCGCCATATATGAGAGTTTTAGCAGTTGTATATAAATTTACGATAATATCTCACGAAACTTTGAATAATATAATTCTCTACTATTATAGCTCTATATCTTGGAACTTTCTTGAATTATTGTCCATTAATCGCAATAAGAAATCTTAGGTAAGTAACTGAGTTTAAAGATTAGTCAATACATAGTCTTGGGTTATTTACAAAAGAAAAGTAAAAAAAAAAGAAATCTACATTATTTATCTATCTGTTTTTGTTTATACTTAATATGGATTAGAAATAGCACAATGTGTGTTATGGCCCTAAACAGGGGCCAAATTCGGCCCCATCTGCTTCGAAGGGTTAAACTGTTATACGGCTATTGCGTATAATGAGAAGTATTTAAAGAAATTTACAGTCCACAGGGTGTTTTTGGCACGTCGCTTTTGGGTTAAGAATACCGAACTAGAAAAAAATTTGCGTAAATTTGCGACATAAACGGTTGTATCTTTTGATTGCGTTGGTTTAGAAGTTTTATATTTTCACAGTACCATTAAATTAATTTAATAAAAGCTAAAAAAACTGAAACATTTTGCTTAGAATATACGGTAGTTTGATATTAAACTAACCAAAGCAAGAGGTTAATAGTTAATTGGGAACGTAATATTGGATTGGTGTAGTATAGCTTCTGTTTCCATTGTGTTAACATAAACACGGTCTAGCCTCGGGTTATAATTGGCTAAGTGATGCCATTGTGGATACAGTATTAACAATAAACATTGGCATTGTGTTGACTATTAGCAGTATAGAGTAAAGTTATGAATAGTAAGCCTCTCTAATATGCTCATTTAGACTTCGTACAACGTAACGTTAATCAAAATTATCACCGTATCAAAGGCCGGCGACACGTCTGCGGTTCCTCTGTTCCTCTGGTACGTCGCGTTGATGAACACCTCGGTGTTCTTGTTTATCCTTATATAAAAATAACAATGTTATGTTTCGTATGTGTATTGAATTGTTCAAGCGAATCGTCGTATAGATTTGCTCCGCCATCTTGAAAACTGCAGCGTTTTACGATCTAGAGAAACGTGTTGCAAGCGACCTATGACGCTGTAGAATCTTTGACACCTTACTATGTGAGTCGCTTAGCGACTAAAATTGCTGGGTATCGAAGATTAATTTGCGTTATGTTCGAAGGGTCTTATTTTATTATGTAAAATCTTCTCGTTTTATAGTTAGCGTTTTTTATTATGTTAGATCAACATTGGTACTTGAATGGACTGGAATCAGATGAATTGCAAATAAGACACATAGTACAAAATGTAACGTTAGAAAAAAATATATATCATTATTTATCATCATCAGCTCCCTATACGTCCCCACCGAGGGGCTCAGAGCCTTCCCTAAGTTAAGGGTGATTAGGCCATAGTCAACCACGCTACCCAAGTGCGGGTTGGTTGACTTCACACATATCTTTGAACTTCTTCTCAGATATGTGCAGCATCACGATGTTTTCCTTCACCGTAAGAACGTCGGATAAATGTACTTATGTAAATCGGAAATCGAAAAACACATTGGTACATGGCGGGATTCGAACCCAGGACCTGCTGATTGCAAGTCAAGTGCTTGACCCCTGAGCCAACGACGCTCCCTTATTATTATTATTATAATATTAGATATTTTGGACACTATGTAATACAGTACTAGTAGAAATAATTTAATTAGCTAACGGAAATAATTTTAAAGAACATTAGAGTTTTTTTTGCAGATTATGTTGAAAATCTTTTACAGCCGAGACTCTTAGCAGTTCACTAATATTACTTATTCCACGTATAAGCTATGCAAATGACAGATGTCAAAAATGTCGCATAGCACTGCTTTTCGTACGTGAATGTCGTATACGATACATAAATCATCAGTAGCACAGGAATATACTCGGCTAGTTCATCGAATTGCTCTTTCGATTCTGGAGAAATATTTCAAAGTGCGAAGAGAGCTAAGAAATATAATGAGTTTTGGATGCGGCTTAGGAATGACTAGTTGTCGCCCTCGACTCCGTCCTTGTAGAATTAAAAATAAACTTAATAGCCTATGTGTTCTTCCAGACTATGTTTTATATCTATGCCAAATTTTAGCGTGATCCATTTCGCCGTTCTGGAGATACCTTCTCACAAACACCTATACATCACATCTCGCATTTATAATATTAGTAAGAATATAAAATTTAAAAAAATAAAACACTAATCGCATAATTAATATCTTTATTAAGCGGTTATTTGACCTTCATTTGTATAGATTTTAAAATTGTAAAAGTGATATACTTAAATATTTTTTTTAATCTTAAATAAATTATTTTCATGAAATAACTGGTTCTTTTTTAAAATTTTAAATATTAAAAAAAATTGACCGTAAATATTTAAATAATAACAATTAAGACGTACTGATAAATTAATTTAAAACATTTTTTCAAAGTTATTAATGGTATCGAATGTTTAAAATATTCGTATAAAAATATTTATAGTCGTAAATAACTTAGTTTATCTCTGCTATATAATGTAAAGGTTTCTTTTTGTTTCTATAGGAATTAGTTCTTGATAAAATAATACAGCTACTAGCTGTCGCCCACGACACCGTTCGCGCGGAATTATCATAATAAATATTGATAAATAATTGAGTTACAAACTAATCTATCTTCCAAGTTTGACCAAATTAGAGATTAAACAAAATTTGATAATATTTAGGTAAGTAGTTACGGAGTTTTTTGTGAACTTTTTTTGTGATATTAATATAAATAAAGTTTTTGTGTTATAATGTTATTATGTATAATATAATTATATATTTGTTGTAAAGTAACTATAGATTTTTTTGAGAGTAATAAATAATAAAATATTATTTGTAACCTCCATTGCTTCCAAGTTCTTTGGCAAATGGAAATGCACTCGAACTCTGTCGAACGAACCTTATGACGCTAATATTTGTCGACTGGTTCTTTGCGAACTTACCAGTTTTAATATTGTTTGTGACGCGTCTGTTTTACTTCTCCTATATGTTAAAACTTGTGACTGTATTAATAACTTCACACTTTGATATTCGAAGCTGGAGAATAAGATTTCTCTTCCGAGGGATGACTATGATATACTATTTTTATACACTACTAGTTGTCGCCCGCGACTTCGTCCGCACGGGGTAATAGAATAGATGTTGGCCGATTCTCAGAGCAACTCAATATGCTCACAAAATTTCATGAGAATCGCTCAAGCCGTTTCGGAGGAGTATGGGAACGAAAATTGTGACACGAGAATTTTATTTATAAGACTAGCTGTCGCCTGCGACTCTGTCCGCACGGGGTAATAAAATAGATGTTGGCCGATTCTCAGACCTACTCAATATGCTCACAAAATTTCATGAGAATCGGTCAAGGCGAACGCATAGACTACTAATATAGTTTTTTTAATACCGCGCGGACGGAGTCCCGGGCGACAGCTAGTGTATAATAAAGTTATAAGTTTACATGAATATAGAATCACAAAAAAACCTTCAGTATCCAATACCAAAATATTGTGGCTTTAGATGTTTATTTTACGAATAAATCGCAGACATATTTGTGATTAGTTGATTTTAAAATACAAATATCCATCAAACAATAACAAACGATGTGGAAAATTGTTCCATTCCGAGAATATTTGTCTTTGTAGCCAAAGGCCAATTTGTAATTGGACGATATTTTGTTTTTTATTTTCGAGTTGTCGGTGACATACTCTATGCCCGAAGCGTTTGTTTGATGTTAGGGGATAATTGTTGTGGAAATAACTTGATATTTTTAACGCCTTATTACTAAAGTACACTTATGAATTTAATTGGATACAGAATTGATACGTTTCAGAGAATGTACTTTTGTTTTTGTTTGTCTGTATGTTTAGTTTAGGTTATTTTTGTTTAAACAATTATATTTCTGTGTCTTTTTTTTTGAATAAATTGTGATTTAAAAATATCACATCTTTAAATTTAAAGTTTGGATTATAAATAAACAACAATTTAATCTAGATAATTAAATCTATGATTTTAAATTAAATGTTAAAAACGACTAATTTACTAAAATATATAATTAAAAGTAGTCCCTTTAGGCAAGGTTCCGAAGACACAGCGTTCCCCCTTTGAACAGCTAAACTAATTCTTTGTTCAAGTTAGCTGCCAGCTTTCTGTGTTTTCAACTTGAACTTGACTTTAACGAAGTACAGAACAAGAAAATAAAAAACTGTTGGAAATATCTTAGATTCGCGTTTAATTAGAAGAAGTATAATACATTAGTGCGACATGTGTGCGCTTGAGTGCGAGAATTGCGAGAGTGAATTGAATGAAAGAGTGAGTGCTTGAAGTTGAGTGACGTCGCCCCCGCGCCGCTCGGCCAGGTGTCAAGTTTGGCGCAGACACGAAGTAACACAAACCTAACTTAAGTCTAGTATAATTTAACCATTAAGACTAGCAGTTGCCCGTTATTTATTGAATTGAAAAATCAATAATGGAATATAGATAGTCTTTGTCATCCAAGGATAGTGTAGCTTCCCAATGGTAAAGGCGATTTTCAAATCGTTTCAGTACTTTCGAAGCTTATTCAATGCAAATAAGCATTTATATCGTCAATTGCCTAATGATTAAAGGTATGGATTTCCGATTTCGAAGTCAGGGGTTTAAATCCCGCTATTCGTTGTCCGTAAACCATGTCCTAGCACAAGCCTAGAGCTTAGTTGGAATGTTACAAGAGATATTAGCAAAAAATTAAAAACCTTTTAATATTTATATAAAAAAAACTTACCTTATTATAATTTGTGTATAAAAAGTTACATTTTATTTTGATTTATACTAATATAATATAACAAAAACATATCATAGACAAAGTAAATCGTGTGCAGTAATCATTAATAACCATAGACAAAAAACACAATGAATCACCCATCTCGATTTGTTCTCTATATCTTTCTTAGCAATGTTTTATTCAGTGGGCGCCGGTAAATAAGTTTAGTTTCGGACAAAATGTTCCCAAGTGACATAGATACAAAAATTTTACAAACTTAAATATACACTGAAAAACGGATCAACTTATTTTAAACCTTATTGTTTAAGAAATAAGATTACAGTTTGACTAACACTTTATAATCGAATGATATAAGTAAGTTGGTTAATGTCTTCTTTGGTAGGGAAACCGGCGATCAGTCAAAGTCTGGTATATTTATCGTTTTAGTTGAATTTTATCGAACTAATAGCTTTGGAGATAAATTTACGATTGCAAACGGAATAGTACGTTGAAAAGGGTTGTTGGAACGATACTCTAATGGATGTTAGTTGTAAATAACTAAATATTTTATTTTAAATAGAAATATATATTTTTTTATATAAAATATTAGCAAATTTACTAATATTTCTTTTACCATTCCAATTAAGCTCTAGGCTCGTGCTAGGATATGGTTTACGATAATATAGTCGAATGGCGGGATTCGAACCCCCGACCTCGTGATCGGAAATCCGTACCCTTAACCATTAGGCTATTGACGCTTTAACATATAACTTTAAATTTGCCATATTACATTTGATAAGTTCTCTCTTTTTCGAATTCTTAGAATCGCGACCTTAACTATAATAAGGTCACTCTGTGTTTTTTTTACGGTTTATAAGCTAGCGCTTCACCACGATCCCACCTTGTGAAGTGGAGATTTGGTCGAAAGATGGTACGCGCTAGCTTAGTAAGTGCCTGTGTGCTCCTTAGTGATATTATAAATGCGAACGCTTAGATGGACGGATGTAAAAGGTATCTTGGATCTTGCTAAAATTTGACAATGTATAACATAGTCTGGAAGAACACAAAGGCTAAAATATTTTATTTTAATCCGCGCGGACTTAGTCGCGGACTATAACTTGTTTTTACATACATTGTATAAAATTTTCAACATAGTTATGTCGCATCTAGGGATTAATTTAATTGTTTGCTTCTACACGTGATATACCGAAGCTGTAATACTTGTAATAACGTATTTTTGTCTCTATCTATTTCAAAGTATGTAAGTGAGAGAGATGACATAATGTTTTATAGCAAGAAATTACATGATAATATTATATTCTATAGCGTGTTAAAATTGAAAATATGAAACGTGCGGGAAGTCTTCCTGTCGCAAGAGAAACATTTGTCAGAGTTCGTAGACATCAAATAAACGTCCGATGCTTAGGTCATTTTTCATAGCAAGATATCTCTGCTCCTGTATTTCGTACAATGATTTGTGGATTAAAAGCTATAAAGAAACGATGTATGTGGAATTGCGATAATAAAAACAAACTCTTTGACTACTTTTACATTTATCCGACGTTCTTACGGTGAAGGAAAACATCGTGATGCATGCACATATCTGCGATGAAATTCAAATGTGTGTAGTCAACCAGTACTGGGCCAGCATTATTGACTATGGCCTAGTCAACCCTAACTTGGGCAGGCTCCGAGCCTCTCAATAGGGATAGTGAGCTGATGATGATGATAACCTTTTTAAAATATGTGTATGTATCTATTTTCTATATAGATATAAACACAGTTTATTTCAATACAACAAAACATCTTTTTGCTCTCTAACGCCTTATAATTAAAAAAAATCGTAAGATAGTCCTAAAAATATCTTCTTCTTCTTTTAATTACTAGTGGACCCCATCGTTTAATTTCGATGATTTCGCCAACGTCAAGGTTAAAGGTAATTGAAAGCGTAAAAACAAAGATTAAAAGATTAAATAGCAAAGAACAAAGATGTAGACGGACTACAGTTCTGTTTGTCAAATGATTGGTTGATGATGACGGTTGCGATTCTGAAAAAGGACAACACAGTGGTTAGTAATCTAAATAAACAATAACATATAGTTCAATATTTGTAGAAGCAATCTTACTCATCCATTTTAATACGTACAAACACACATGTAGACTTAATTCATACTATTCAAATGTCATGTAAAGTACCCAAGTATTATCTTGCAACAAATATTAGACATTAGTCCGTGTGCGACTGAAATACTGAATGCATTGTGCTCTTTTATACCACAAAGGTGATCGCCAGACTGTGAAATGTCCTGGTATTTGTCAAGCACTCCACACTACGGGAGGCAACGGAAATCAGCATAAGAGCTCATTTTAAAACTGAAATGATTCTTAACAGAACTTTTTAAGTATGCCTGCATTGCTTCGTAAGTTATAATAGAGAATAGTTGCATTTAGTATTTATATGTTTAACCGTGGGTTTCCGAGAACAATATCTATGTATAAAACATATCGTTAACCTTTTCATTATCTTTGAAAACACAGCGATAACAATGTTTTAGGAGTAAACATAGAATTTGGAGTCAGAAGCATACAGTAAGTAAATCTTACTAATATTATAAATGCGAATGTTTAGATGGATGGTTGTCTGTTAGAAGGTAACTCCAGAACGGCATGGGTCTCGCTGAAAGGCATGAAGAACATAGCCTGAAAGAACACTTAGGGAACCTATTAAGGTAGACAGTAGATAGCTTACTATTTGACTAACATTATATATGCGAATGTTCACATATATGGATAGATGGATTTATGTTAGAAGGTACCTCCGAAAATGGCTCGATGGATCTTGATGAAATTTGGAATAGATGTAGACCATAGTCTGGAACAACATAGGCAACAAATTATTAAGTTTTTTTTGATACAGCGCGGACAGAGTCACGGGCGACAGCTATATTGAATAAATGGATATAAGATTATAACGTACGACATATAGACTTTCAATAAACTACGCGGGAAACAATAAAATCTTAGGCGTGAAGCAATAAGAGAGAGAACATTAATTACTCTCAGATAACGAATAAATGACAAACAAAACGAACCTTATCACAACGGGTTACGGTTGCGTATTCCAAAACAAATAGTAAAATTAACATTGTAATAGTAAAGACATCTCCCATAAGACAAGGAACGGAAGAATGCCAAATATATGGGTGTTTTAGGTAATTAAATGTCACATAGATCACAGATTAATGATGTGTTACGACGCACAGAGATATCTGCTGTTGTATGGGGTCGCGGGTCACTTTGTCTACGCATTTGTTTTGTCTCTAAGTGTTTACAATGTTAGAAAGATATTGTAGTGGGGAACATGAACTGATTTAGAAAACACGTTTCTTTTGTTTTCTTAGGTATTAAAAACTAGCTTCTTAAGGTGAAGGAAAACATCGTGATGCAACCTGCACATATCTGAGAAGAAATTCAAAGATACGTGTGAAGTCAACCGGTCAACCCGCACTGGGCCAGCGTGGTTGATTATGGCCTAATCACCCCTAACTTAGGGTAGGCTCCGAGCCCCTCGGTGTTGTGAACTCATGATGAAAAAAAAAACTAGCTGTCAACCGCGAATCCGTCTGCGCAGAAAAAAAGTTATTTAGCCTATGTGTTCTTCCGGACATTGTTCTACATGTGTGCCCAATTTCATCAGAATTCGTTCAGCTGTTCCGGAGATACCTTCAAACATCCATCCATGCATCTTAATATTCGCATTTGTAAGATTCAAACTCTTTCTTTTTCGTTGGGTATTTATTTGATGCTGATTTTCATCATTTATTACCTGATTTACAGTGGGTTTCTAAACCAAAATTTCCGTTTCATTATGCTGTTATCTATATTTTGTCAAAGATATAGACATGACTGATGATATATTTACAGAGACATTGTTCTCAGAAATCTACGGTTAGTCAAATCTTTATCATATTTCAATCAAGTATACTCATTTATAAGAATCCAAATAATAATTTGTATTACCAAACGTATCAAAGATTATTCCATTTTTAAAAAATTGACAGATTTTTTTTTGTAAAATATGGCAAAATTATTTTTCCAAAATAAAATCTAATTTCTTCATTAATTTATAGATGATTTGTAACATAAAATTTATGTAAAACTGTTTTTTATTATAAAAGGCTTCCAAGTGTTAACAGTGTTTATGAACCGGATGTTGACTGCTATTGTCTTCCCCGGCGCCTCGCACCGGAAGCGCCACCGTAACCGGAAGCTACCGGAAGTAGGTGCAATAATTATTAATTGCTATCTAAGACGATTCCATTCTCACCAGGGCGTCTCAGAAACAAAATTATACGAAGTAATATTAATGAATTTCGTTCACGAGTCAAGAATGTAATCAATTTTGTTTCACTTAATGGTTTGGAAGAAGATTGGAGTTTTGAAATGATTATTTACAATTTCTCAACTTTAATGCTGACAATATTAAAGAGCATTATTTTTTAACGGAATAACTCATGACTTGTGTCATATTCCATGTAAAATTTTAATTATTTTTTTATTTTTGATATACATTTTGAACTTGCCTCAATAAGGTTTCTGATCATCTTACGATGGATGGTTGGATGTTTATTTGAAGGTATCTCCTGAACGGTTGCATGAATTTCGCTGTAATTTGGCATGGATGTAGGACATAGTCTGGAATAACACATAGGCTGCTAAATACGTTTTTTTTTATTTCCGTGCGGACGGTGTCGCGGGCGATAGCTAGTGTAAAATAAATGGGATATTTTAAGCCGTTTATTGAAAATTGTTAACTAGTGAATATGCTTCACCTATAAATTGAAATCCAACCCTCAAATTGTTAAATAGAGCGAACCCGCGGGGCCTTAATTTATTCTTTCATTGCGTCTTATTATTTGCAAATGGTCTATTTGTCGCGACTTAACCCTTGCGTGCCAGATGGGGTCCAATAGGCACCCGGATTACGCGCGCCCGCCTCAAACCATCAAACGACGTCGTTCGCTTTAAACGTTCACAATTTATTGATAAGGACATTGACAGATATTGCAGCAGATCTCGTAAAATGCAAGCGGCAGATTAAGGGTTGGTGGGTATTTGCAAATGGGACCGGTTTGCAGATTCCTCTCATTACGTTTTGGGGTTTCTGCGTGTAATCGCTTGAAATTTATGGAGTAAAAATGTTTATACGATATTATGACAGGATACAATATTATTATTTATTAAGTAGTAAAATGAATTGCGTTTATTTTAATAAGGCCAAAGTGCCTTTACAATATAACTACGTAGCATACACGTAGCTTGGAATCTTAATGCCGTTTCATCCGGAAGCCTTATTTTGAAGACTGAGCCTCTGATTCCTGTTAATGAATAAGTATTAAAAATACATTTTAATTAATGAAATTAATAGTTGATATATTTTATTCTTAAACACTAATTAGAAAAGTGAAATAGTGCGCGATAATAAATACGAGTATTGAGCGATTCGAAGCAAGCGCTACGTTTTGGATGCGCGGAACGGTTGAAAAGTATCAAAAAATCCTTTTGAAATGTTAAAAAAATATTTTCTAAAGAGCTCTTGAATAATTTCTGCTTTAATTTTGTATACAATTATTGTATAAAATATAAAATATTTGTTATAAAACAAATACCTTTGAAGTATGCTCTACTATAGAGTACCATAGAACTTGTTATGGATACGGTAGTGTAGTTTCAATTTTAAAACAATTGCAGAGGTAAAATTAATTTAAAACAAAAGCCTATCAAGTATGCATTGATTTGTTTTAAAATAAAAGACTTTTATGTATGAATTTGCAATACATTTAGCAACATACAAATGGATGTAGACTTCGTTTCCATTACAATTTTAGCAAGAATATTAAGTGGTATAATTTAAAAAACAATTGACTCTTAAATATAAATAATTTATATTTAATTGTATAAAATACCTTTAAACATTTTACAATAAATATATTTTTAATAGGACCTATTGAGTAGGCATATTGCATGTCGTTGTTGTCAAAGAACGTAACTGTATAAGGATTCGCATACACAGTTCGTTTGTGTTGAAATAAATAATTACCACGATTTTTTATTACGATATTTGTTATTCAATCTCTTGTTAATGATATGTTTATTCTGTATTAAAGAATACTTGACTTTTAAGTATACTTTACAAAATAAAAATGAGAGTCGTAATATAATAACATTACTATATTCACGAACGAAATAACGAGGGAAATAAAATACTTCAAATGCTTATTGACAATATTTAATTAATTTAAAATAACTACATCAGTAATATTAATAAAAATCAAGTTATAAATAATCATAAAAATAATCACTTTAATAATTAACCAATCGTGAATTGAGATACAGAGAAGTAAAGTTAAGTTAAATAAGTTGTTGTACGCACTATTCCGGCCTTAATTTAATCACACAAAATAATTCCTAACAACGACTTATTCCGTGTGCTTTAAACGACACTAAACCTACAAAATACAGTGCTATTTGTTAAGAACTCTATCCTATATTCAAAGCAACACAGCATACTCCGATCAGAGATTTTCGCTTTTACATAATAAAGTCCGGATGAAAACTACACATCGTCATTTTAATATTCACATCTAACTAGCTGTCGCCCGCTACTCCGTCCGCGCGGTATTATGAAAAACTTAATTGGGAGCCTATGTATTCTTCCAAACCATGATCTACATCTATGACAAATTTCAGCTAGATACATACAGCCGTTCTTGAGATAACTTCAAACAAACATACATCCATCCAAACATATGCATTTATAATATTAGTAAGATTAAAAAAAAAACAAAATAAAAGGAACCAAGTAATCTTCGTGATATGAAATATGTTCATAGCACTAATGGCGTCTTAATGAGAAGCGAACTTGTGAAAACCGCCCGACGTCGCGAACATATTAATTACCTTCTCTTACTTTAATGCACGTCGGCTGTGATTAATGCACGAAGACATATAGACAGCGTATCTTTTGTTATGCATAATTATTTGCACTTTCTTTGTCCATCCTTGCGTATATTTTGCTTTTATAAAACACTAGTAGTCGCCCGAAAACCTTTATTAAAAAAAACTTAATTAGTAACCATTGTGTTCTTCCCGACTATGTTCTACATGTGTACCAAACTTCATCGTGATCTGTTTAGCCGTTCTGTAGATACCTTCAAATAAACCCATCCATCCATCTAAACATTCGCATTTATAATATTAGTAGGATAGTAAGATAAAAAATAGTAATTTAGATTCTTAATTCTTGTCAATCATTAGCTCACAATACGTCCCCACTGAGGGGCACGGAGCCTAACCTAAACCAAGGGTGACTAGGCCATAGTCAACCACGCTGGCCAAATGCGGGTTGGTTGACTTCACACATATCTTTGAATTTCTTCTCAGACATGTGCAGGTTGCATCACGATGTTTTCCTTCACCGTAAGAACTTAATTCTTGTAAATAGATATTTCTATTTAACATACGACTAAATGAATATTTTGTTCTTAAGTTAGTTATGAATAGAGAGGAAAGGGTGAAATTGTTTTATGGTCATATATTTTGTTAAGAAACAAGCTAATGGACCTTAAACATGGATTTATTGATATTACACAAGCACACAATAAATAATATCAAGGCGAAAGGGTCAAAACGCCTTTCTATTTTCCATAATAAGTGGAAGAATAACGGCTATTGGACTGGGGGTGGATTCGACCCCTTGGAAATGGAAAAATGTTAAATTCACCGTCGGATGGTCATTCGGGGTTTCTGTTGAGGACGTTTCGATTTTTCCACTGCTTTTGTGTTTTCACCGAACTGATTTCCTTACGAATTGCTTTACCGGTATTGTGGTACAATTGATAAGAGAAAGCGAGTTATAAAAATATATATGCTTTATCACTACGGCTTAAAATCAATAGGGTACAACTTTATTTTTTTGAATACGAATTTGTAAAAATTATTTAAAAATCTATATATATTTAATGTTTCTAGAGATTTAATTACTGTTCTCCAATTTAATATTGTACTCAATAAATTTTATTCTAATTCAATAAAATGATGAAATAACAACGCAATCTTTTTTTTAATATTTACATATAAGTACGTAATTAATACTTTTCATTAATATTTTTTATAATAAATTCTATATAGCTTGTAACTTGGACCACACATAAGTTTTCTAGCTGGAGAGTTTCCGTCACCGGTCGCTCCGTTTTCCGTGCAATAAAACCGCGTTGAATCCGACACGCATTTCAAGGGTTAGGTCGCTGGAAGAAATGGCTTTTTAATTTCGGAACTCAGCTTTTCTATACTTTGCAACTAATGATTGGTTTTATGTGTGAACGTGAACTAAAGATGTTTATTTTAATTTCCAAGTAGAGTTTATGGAGCTTTAAACGTATTATTTTTAAAAACTAGTTTGTTAATTCATTTTAAAATAATACTAGCTGATGCTGGCCACTCAGAAATTACAAAAAAAAACTTGAAATATGTTCGTAATTTTTTTTACATTTAAAACTCAATAACTCTCTCCAAATTCCTGAAATTATTGTTTATTAATTCCACTAGAAATCAGTAAAAGGGCGGAAAAAAGTAGGTACTAAATCTAAATAGGGGGTCGTTAAATTAAACTCAATCACAAGCTTGAATCAATTATCTAATAACAATGAAATAAGATAATCCATTAACACGTTTTCCAACTGTTTGTGATAATAGGATTCAATCTGCATACATAATGTTGACTTGATGGCCTTTTTGTTTGGCAGCCGGGGGTCCAGGGGTTCAAGATGGCCATTGTCCATTGCGGACCGGTCAAATAAATGGAATGAATAATTTAATAGAGTGTTTTAGTAATTGGAAAGCGCCATGTTCATGATTTTAACTTTAAAACTGTATTATAGGAGCTTTAAGTAACTTGATTTAGAACGCTAAAAAGATTGTTACATTTATTGTCATAAATTAAATAGAAAAGAATCAAAACCCTTAAAATATGCAACAAGTTTTAACGGAACTTGAATATTTTTTTTTCTTACCATGAAGTATCTATACGCCCTCGAACTGTTCGTAGAATGTAATATGGTGCGCTGTCACGTTTTTTTCATAATTCTTAATTCGAAATTAAAAAAAAAAACATACCAACGTGTTGACCAATAAATCAGCTAGAAAACTGCATAAGAACTTTTTGCTCCACCGAACATTTATTTTTATCTAGGGACCATCAAAACTTAAAACACAAGGTTGGCCGATAGATGTTTCTGGGTGTGTATATCCTTAAATTTTTCATACCTGGCAATTATTAGTATTATATATTTTAAAGCAGGCCTTAAGCTTATATTATTTACTAGCTGTCGCCCGTGACTCCGTCCGCGTGGATATATAAAAAACTTAATTAGTGTAGCCTATGTGTTCTTTCAAACTTATGTTCTATATGTTTCCCAAATTAATTCTAAATCCGTTCATATCTTCAAACACCCATCCGTCCACATCACCTCTATCTAAACATTCACATTTATAATATTAGTAAGTTAAATAAAAAGCAGCTCTTCAGGGCCTAAATTCGAAAAAAATAAATAAATAAAAAGTATCCTATGTCCGTCTCCTGGCTCTAAGTTACCTTCTCACCAATTTTCAGCCATATCGGTAAAGCCGTTCTTGAGTTATAAATAGTGTAACTAACACGACTTTCTTTTATATATATAAATTTATATAATTTGTATTATTTAGTTTTTAACTTATCGAATTTGTGCTTATGAATATAATCATTTAGATTAGTGGAATAATTTATTGATTTGAAGTGCGGTACAACGTACACATCCTAATTATGTCAGCCGATAATTCGCGGAGCTCGTCAATTGACTGTACACATCGAGACCAGCTTAATTATATACGGATTATTGTCTACATAATTAGTGGAATGTATTTGATCTTATTTACTAATTGGAATTGTAATATACATATTACATAAATATATAAGGAACTGTAGAGATTTGTGTTGTATAAAACTTGGTGTCTTAAGAAATAGTACCTGGATGACTGAATTTTGCTCGGTATTTTTTTTTTTAAATTGTGTTTTTTGGAAATTATATTTTAGTACGAATTACTAATAAAATGATGAAATATGCATAATATTTTTCGATCTTACCGATAGAAAAAGTTAAGTTTATGTTTAAGTTGATTATCGATAAAACACGAATAAAATGACATTTTCTAAAAATGATTCCTAGCTAGATCGATTACCGCCCCCGAAACCACCTATATACAAAAATTTTATGAAAATCGTTGGAGCCGATTCCGAGATTCCAATTATATATACAAGAATTGCTCATTTAAAGATATAAGATAATGCAATTAGTTGTCGCCTGTAACTCCGTTCGCTAGGAATTAAAAAAAAAACTTTAATAATAACTTATGTTTTCTTTTAGGTTATGTTGTAAATCTGTGCCAAATTTTATCAAGATTCTTTAAGGAGTTGCCGAGATAAATCCATCAAGCCATTCATCCATAATTTCGCATTTAAATGATAAGTTGAATTAGTAATAGCTATATTCACCTATAGTGTAGTTTAGTCTCGACACAATTTCAACACAAAGTTTTTTTTTTTAATATCAAAAGGTGGCAAACGAGCGAGCTGCCACCTGAAATCGCTGAAATAGCGAAGTGACCGTTGCCCATACACATACGCAATTGCATATGCATTGCCTACCTTAAATCGACGGAGGAGAGGATGCACAGAAAGAAAATATCTTCCCTTCCCATGCATCCTATCATCCGGAAAGTCTACTTCCACTTCCCATCCTTTCCTTATAAAGAAAAGGATGGGAAGGGAAAGAGGACTAAATTAGGCCTCCGGGACGCACACTCATCAGACGAAACGCGGAATTGCTTCCACTTCACGCCTGTCTTCTGTGTGGTCGTGATATTTCACCGGGCGAGCCGGGCCGATTCGTGCGAAGATGTTAAAGCGGGCTCTACCACTGTTACAAGTATAAAATATTAAGAAATTATGCTAATGTACCTAAAATGAACTAATTTGTTTGAGTGTTTATTGTCCGTATATACTCAAAGAAATGAGAAAAAGTTTAATAAATCTGTGCAAATTTACGTCGCATCATTAGCTTGCGATGTTGCGATGATTGACGATTGCGCACTGTCAGATCAATTTCATGCAAACCGAATTCCGCTCGCGGTATTCGTTTCTCGAGTGTAGGGTGACAATGTTAACAACGTTATAGTGGTACACCATCATAAGAATACAAAAATTTAGTATTTTGTTTAGTTCACGTTACTAATGATGTAAAGTTTGAATATTTGTTAAATTTTATCTGTAGAACGGCTCAACGGATATCGCTAAAATTTTGTATATTACAACACATTTTCTACTAATTAAGTTTTTTTTTTCATTACGGGAGTCATCAGAAAAAGATAGTCAAACAAAAATAGTGACGGGAAAAAATTGAGCAATAATTATACTCCACGTATGTTTTAGGATAATGTTACATCTGGTCAAAAAAAGATAATTAATAAATGATGCGAATCTTAGTATTTTTTTATATCATAAGGTGGCAAACGAGCGAGCGGCCACCTGAAATCGCTGATATAGCGAAATGACCGTTGCCCATAGACATACGTAATTGCATATGCGTTGCCTTAATTAAGCCTCCAGGACCCACACTCATCAAACTACACGCGGAATTGCTTCCACTTGCCGCCTGTCTTCAGTGTGGTCGTGGTATTTCACCGGGCGAGCCGGGCCAATTCGTGCAAAGATGTTAAAGCGGGCTCTACCACTGTTAAATAATACGACATACAATCATATCCACCCTAACAGTGTCTTATCAAAAAAATAATACAATATTTATCCATTACAACGATTGCGTTCCTGTCCCACAATAAATCACTTTGAATAGTGACATCCGAGTATTTGACAAATGACCCGCAGAAACAAGAGACGTGTAGGATAAATGATGTGTGAATCTGTCGCGACTTGCGCCTACAATCGTAAGCTGTAAACAATCATGCATAATTTTGTATTACACAATATATCACGGTTGTATCTTTGGATACTGATGAAGTATGTAACTTTAGGATAATTACACACTTTTTTAGTAGTATTTTTGGGGATTTTTGTCCTTAGCGGACATGCCAATCCCATAGTGCCTTTCCTTATAATTTAATAAACGAGCTGGCATAATCGTAACGCCCCGAATGAAGCCGGGTCTGACAAAATTGTAAAAATTAGGCCTACATCATTTGAATCTCACGATCCACAGAACAGCAAATTACACACTTTATTTGTATAAAAAAATAATAATACGTTTCTGTTAATTTACTGATATTTTTTGTTTTCCATTCAAAAAAGTCCAAAATTTCAGGTAATGTATGGTTTATGACTGTATTGGAATGATGTTATTCAAACCTACGACTATTAGAATGATAATAGGAACTCAACTATTAGGCAATTGGCGCTTTAACAATAGATTCATTAGTTAAGTACAAAATTTAAAAATTATAAATTCTAATAGACAAACTATCTGTTGACCTCAAATCCGTCCGCGTCGAATTAAAAAAATAGTAGTATGCCAAATTTCATCGTGATCCGTTCAGCCGCTTTGCATATACCTTCGAACAAACATCCATCTATCTATCTATTTAAACATTCGCATTTATAATATAAGTATGATAGTAGGTGTATGCGTAAATGTACATGCCGGAGAGAGGGGGCGTCAGTCGATGTCAGACCTTTGGACCGGCAGCACGTGTCGGTACGTGAACGAGCCAAATACCTATATAACGCAACGAATGCTACAGTAACATTTAACTAACATTATCGTAATCGTTAGAAGTAAATTTCTACTTAAAATTGGTTAGCAATTCGATAGCTTGAGGCACTTTTACCCGATATTAACCCGGTATCCCGTTGAGATCCATCGGGAAAAACAATTCTACCCACACTAATGCCACATTATAGGCTGTAAATTTAAAACAACGAGCTCTCCGTTTGAATATTTGAGATGAACAGTTTGAGACGCTCCCTACTGTGCTATGAACGGCTTCGCACAATGTGTGGTACGCGTGACTGGAAGCTCTTAAGAACGTTGTTCGGTATAAAGTTAGATAAGATATTAGTGTATTAGCAGTAAAAGTTCTTTAGGACGAAAGTAAGTATAACAAAGAACATGTAAGATAACTTTTGTTGTCTACTTGAGTTTTATAAATTTTACGAATCTATGATTAGTTATCTAATGCCTTCCTAGTTTTTATATTCTTACTAATACTATAAATGCGCGTGTTTGGATGGTTGTTTATTTAGAGATATCTCCGGAACGACTGCATGGATCTCGTTGAAATTTGGGATAGATGTAAAACCTCGCCTGGAAGAACACATAGGCTTCTAATTATTTGTTTTAAATTTTGTGCCAACGGAATTGCGGGCGTCAGCTAGTAGACATAAATCTTAAGGTGCGATTTCGCGAGCCGCGACTGAAGGCAGACAACAGCGGGCGATGATCGCATATACTGTAAGGCGCAAACAGCATTCATTTATATGGTACAATTTCCTATATAATGCATGCAAGCGTCTGCCGCGACTAGCGAAATCCCACCATCAAATTTTCTTTGATTGTGCTAAATATCGAATTATAACTAATATTAATTGCTTATTCAGATTATAAGCTAAATGTTAGCTTAGGTGTTATATTTGATACCTAGACTGGGTCTAGCTCAAAGCGTATCAGTGATTAACGACTCCCTGGCGATGACGGCCGGGCGAGGTGAGCCATCTATCTGAATATAGGGTGTTGCGTTTAATGAAAGTGTTGCAAATCTTAATTGTTATTTATAGCTTAATAGTGGGTATGTTTTACGCGCGTTTGTGTGTTGGTATGAATATGAAAATCGTTTTGTGATTGATTCAGTATGAAATAAATATTTTGGAAAAATAATATGTCTTCATAAAACCATTCTGACGATCGTTCTACTAACTTTAGGTAAGTTTCCAATAATTCTTTATTTTTATTTTTTCACACTTTTTTTTTTCAAAATATCAGTGGTGATGAAATCGTTGCTTATTTACATTTAAAACCTATAACATTAACGTGAAATACCTCTGTCGTAATACTAACATTACTTTTTTTTGTTTTTTCGAAAGATTTGAAGTTACGATAACGTTTAAACAAGTGGTTCCACATAATTATAATATATTTTTTGTAAAATGTGTACAATTACATTTGAGAACACCCTGTATTATAAAAGGGAAGTATATCTTAGATGAGTCGGCATGTCTCGGTGCAAGCGGTCGCCACTTGAACTGTCAATTAGATGATATTGAGTGCGGATGATTGACGAGCGAACGCGAGTTAAGTCAGCGTCCTTATATCGATACGATGCGATACTGAATCGATATTTTTATATAATATCGATTTTAGGTAATATAAATCTTTTCTTAGAAATTGTATAATAGTTAAAAGTACCTAGTTTTTGCATTGATTATTTTTGTCAAAACAAGATGGGGAATTTTTTTTTATATCATAAGGTGGCAAACGAGCGAGCGGCCACCTGAAATCGCTGAAATAGCGAAGTGACCGTTGCCCATAGACATACGCAATTGCATATGCGTTGCCTACCTTTAACCGACGGAGGAGAGGAGCCACAGAAAGAAAATATTTTCCTCTCCCATGCATCCTGTCGGAATACGGAAAGTCCGCTTCCACTTCCCATACTTTCCTTATAAGAAAAAGGGTGGGAAGGGAAAAAGGACTAAATACGGCCTCCGGGACTGTTTGCTGGTTAGATTCTCAGCAATCGACTATTGTCGAGAACCATTAATGTATAATACAACCAAAGAAGTTGCAAAAAATATTGGTTAAACTCAAGTTTTGTGAAAAATTTCTTGCATATCCTTGACCTGTATAATTAACACGTAATTGCTTTTAAAAAGTTTCCATAAAACGATATAATAAATTTCGTGTTTATCATATTTATACGTTTGTACAGATGTATTTACAAGTCCCCAATCCAATTCATTGGTGCGATGTAAATCCAACAGCTATAAATTACAATTGTCCGCAGATATATGACTTCGCGGCTGGCCCATAAACCATCCCTATGACTACCCGATCGCTTGTTAATTGTCGCGGTTCAGTCTGTGGCAATCAAAAATGCATATGTATACTGTACCTAATGTATAAAGAATTAAATACGCTCCTAATATATGATCGATTTTGGTAAAGGAAATTGTCGCAATAAAAGCTATCAAGCTTAGATATAATTTAATGAATAATTTCAGGTTGGTAGCGAATTAACGTCCTGTACTATATTTTTACTGCCTATATCTGTGTAGACAATATGTCTTAGAATACTTGTAATTAAAAAGATTTTATCCTTTCTTTTTTTTACAAAGCATGGTCGTGTCAAGAGCAAATCAATAATTCGTCATTAAGTGTAAAAACCTAACGATTTCATCAAAGATATAATTTTTCCTGGGAATCTTTGATATCAGTCATTAATTACTGTCGGCGCCAAAGGGGTTAAGCCGTTAACCCTTTTGCCACCGGGGGGTGAAATACCCCGAAGCTATTTTCATGCACTCCTAAACTCTTTCAAACTTATTGTTTTCTTTTGTGTAAAAGACTTTGAATTATTGAGATTATTAACGTTTGATGTTTTTTATTCGCGCTCCGCTTTCATTTTTTTTGCTTGATTTTAATGTCGCCATCAAAAGAGCTTTGCTACCGGAAGTTGCTTTGAGCAAGTTTTTAATAGACTGAAGCTTAATAAGTTTTCTCTTTATTGAATATTGCAAAGCTTATAATGTAAAAACATAATATAGAAAGATTTGGCAGTTGACTTGCAATCTGCAGGTCTTGGGTTCGAATCCCGCCATGTAAAATGTGTTTTTCGATATTCGATTTACATATGAACGTAAATGACGTTTCTTACGGTGAAGGAAAACATCGTAATGCAATCAAATATCAGAAAAGAAATTTCAAAGATGAATTCGCTGGAGATAAAAAGTGGCATCGAATCGCCACACGTCACGTTATGGTCTTCCGAAATTGAGGATCGTTTGGCCACACCTTTAGGTTTCAGGCATGAGTTGTTTTCTGGGTAAGCTTTAAAATATAATAGTATTCATACAAGTAAGTCCTCATTTTATATCGGACCATCTAAGTGTATTAAATATTTTAATTAATGTTCATATTTCTATGTTTTTTTTATTTTATTTTTAAAGTCTTTTTGACACACCTGTGGTGTAACAAATTAGCATAAGGTCAAAGTTCTTTAATGTGTTTTACGAATAATTTGTAATAGTGCAATAGAATTAATTAAAATTATACAATTGTGAGGAATACCCTATTTTAATCCTTGTTTATGGCTTATGAATATATTATTTACTAGCTGTCGGGACTCAGTCCGCGAGGGATTAAAAAAACTTAATAAGTAGCCTGTGTACCTGTAGCCTGCCAGTAATATGTTCATCCAGACTACGTTCTACACATTACATAACAAACAATTGTATATTGTTGTCTTTGTTTTTGAAAAGCGAAAGAAAGGGATTACAATATGTTTTTGCATATGCATTTGCAGTGAAAACGGACGGTTATTTATTTTATTGTGTCGCAGACGCGGCAGCCATTGCGCTCGCGTATTCCATTTTCAAACGGAAGTTGACAGCGAGCTTTTCTTTGTTTCACGTCCATTTAATTCCGAATGGAATAATCTTTTTGCACGTGCAGTTTTTTCATATTTTATTTACAGAATTAATTAAGTTATATGAGCGAGTTAATTAAGTAATATTGTTATTATAATAACGCGAATAATTATGCGAATTCCAGGCGGGTTTTTCGCGAATTTTACAAAGTGTAACGACGAGTTTTAAAGTTGTAATAAAAAATAAAATATGCATGTTAAGTATTAGTAAGTTGTACTTTTTGTTTTGGTTTGTTACTAAAACTAATGCCTTAAGTACAAATTCTATTATATTCATTATTATAGAGACGATAGATGTCCCTTATTGCAGATTTAATATAAAAGATCTTTACTAAGGAAGTATTTAAGTAAGCATAAAACGATTCTTAGTGCTGCATGTCTTATAAAAGAACACTGTAACAAAGAAAACTAAATATCCTGGAGTTTTGTATTAAGATATGGTAATTAATGTGCATGTTTCAACGTCTTTTCGTTTTCAATTTACACATGGGAGTGCAGCTGCCAACTCTCATTGCACCGATCACAGAACGTGAGCCAAATTTATACTCGACTTTATACAACTTTGTTTATTTTCTTTAATGAAATGCGCTTCTGTTAACTCTTTGGAGATCTTAAGCTTGTAATATAGACTCATGTTTTTTTTTCAGCTTTCTTCTGGAGCTTTGAATGTCATTATTTTTTCGTGCTTTACCAAGATAAAGGGGTAATAGAGCAGCCGGAACACCGAGGTGATCAACGCCTATGAACATTTGCCGGCATTTTAGAGGATACACTCGTTTCCTGAAGGACTCTAAGTCAAAGCGGTTTAAGGCATAACGCCTCTGTGAGATGTAGATAGTTCAGAGAAAACCGAACAGTGATTGAAAAGATGGTAATGTTTTTCTCGCGTATAGAAGTTTGGGCAACTCTATCTCGCATGAAGTCTTCACCGTATGAACTAGGCATTTTGTATGTACATTCTTTAGTTTACCAATATTTTATATTATAATATTATAAACAATTTCGACATTTTTTAACGTTTATTTTTGAATTTATCTTACATTAATAATTAATATTCGATTTGTGTTTGGTATTAGAAATATTATTTAAAGGAGATTGATATTATCTTCTAACCCCTTTTTCCGCTTTTTCCTGTATACAAAAGGGACAAGCCGTATAGAAATCAAAGGGCTACTTTGGCATGTTGACAAATAAACGTATGAAAATGATATCTTTTGTAATGTTGATGGAAAATAAATCTTATAACAAGTGCCTTAAGGTAGTAAATTGATTTGAATATTATTTTAAGTAAAATATTTTTACATTGTCAAGGGATTTGAACCGATTTATTTTATAAGTATAGGAAGTCGACGGTTTTCACTTTGTAAAAAGGAACCTTTATATTATGTTTGTTATGAATGAGAGGTTTTAAATAATCCGCTTATTAAAGATATGATGGACATTAGAAAGGGCGACGAAGTATACAGACCTTAAGGGTAATACAGCTTTATATGTTAGATATAATTTATCTTTATATTTTAGTCATAACAAGCAACGAATTTTAAACAAGAGATATTAAATTTAAGTCGTGATTAAACAAGGACTTTTGTACATAGTGAATATGATAAACTTACTAATGTTCGAAATGCGAACGTTTGGATGGATGGATGAATTTTTTGTTAGAAGGTCTGTCTAAAACGACCAAACGGACCTCGATGAAATTTGTCATAGATGCAGAAAATAATTTGGAAGATCACACAGGCTAATAATTAAGTTTTTTCAGTTCCGCGCGAATCGCGGGCAATAGCTAGTATAATATAGTAGTACTAGCGGACCCGACAGACATTGTCCTGTCTACACGTCTTTAATTTGAATAAATTAATATGACGTTAATATTTGATGAAAATTGTGAATCTAAACCATTCCCAGATCCCCTTGAACACACACAAAAAATTTCATCAAGATCGGTCCAGTCGTTTGAGAAAAGTTCAGTGACATACACACTCACAGAAGAATTATATATATAAAGATGTAATCATCCAATGAAATGGTTACCAAAACACATTTATTCCTGATTACGTTAAAATCCAATTGAAGACAACGCCAAGATTCAAATAATAACCAAAGACAGTAAGAAAAATCCAAGACATTATCTTCATATGAATAGTTTAAAAATATATTTATAATTTAACATATCACAACATAAAAACATCGTAGAATATTTTTTTTTATTATAATGTCAAGAAAGGTACACCCACATATCCCCGTTCAGTCATCCGTCAAAGAACCGTTCACTTCACTCGTATATTATGGTGTGGCAACACCGGGGGGATATTTCAACGAATAAAAATAGAAGCATGGCAACACTCGGGGAGAATGTTTTAAACATTAGAAGCGCAGTATTGGAAAACGCTTTATTCCACTATGATGAATTGGTTTTAGGTTAGATTATATGATGAGGGTCGATAGAAGATTTATTTAGGGTTATATTTTGATCTTATTATCGTATTTCAAATAAGAATATAGCTTAGTTTAAAATATGAATTGACTTCTTAGAACACTATTATATTACTTTAACCAAAACCAGTTGTACATTTATCGTCGGTTTCTAAGACGAAAATTCCTCTATTAAATAAATCGTCAGTACTTATTACCTTTGACAAAACAGAGATAGCAATATGTTTATACAGGTATTTTGGGCTCAGAAACCAATGATTAAATTATTTCGCTAAAGTGTAGATTTATTTTGAAAAATAACATAAAAGGGTTGTTTAATTAGAAACCCACACTTATTGCCAATAATTGTAAAAGAGAGATTGTTTTCTCTGTTTTATTCAGTGTAAGATCGAATTATTCCTCTAAATAAAAAAATGTTTACATACTTATGTAATGAACGAATAATAATTTAAAATTTTGGCGTAGATACGGAATTTTTCAGGATGATCAGGATCCTGATGAAGGGCCCCCGATGGGCTCGAAACTAGTCGGTGCCGTCACCAGACAAATATACGTGAGTGTTTACCCGTTTTTATCAGTTTATTATAATGTCTCACGAAAGTTTGAATAATTTAACGGAATTTGTCTACGATTTTTAGCCTGCAAATTCAATTTCACTGTATTTAAAAAAAATGAAATTGACTGTCATTTGTTTATTTCAAACAAATTCTTTAATACTTAACGTAAAAGAAGGTTCCAATGATTCATATCATTTGATAGTAATACGAGGTTATATATTTTACAATACAACGTTATTAATTAATATTGAATATTATAGCATTCACACTAATTATGTATTCAAATAACATGATATAACAACGTAATCACCTACAAATTATGCAAACACGCGTCTCCACTGCTAATAGATTCCGTTCCACTGATTTGCATCATTAGCCCCCGGCAATTAGTACTCATAATATGTATATTATATCAGCTGTTGCCCGTGACACAGTCCGTGCAACAAAACAAAACCTTAACTAGGTTTTGTTTTGCCTGTGTTCTTCTAGACTATCTTCTACATCTAGGCGGTATTTCCAAACCGCTACGACTTAGGAAGAAGCGAGCTTATCACCATCTCAAAGGCCGGCAACGCATCTGCTGTTCCTCTGGTATTGCTGATGTCCATGGGCGTCGTTGAACACCTCGGTGTTCCCGCTACTCGTTTGCCCCCTTCTGTTATAAAAAAAAAGCCAAATTTCATCAAAATCCGTCCAGCCGTTTCGGTGATACCTTCTAACAAACATCTATCAAAACTTTCGCTTTTATATTATTAGTAAGATTTGTGTCATACTTATATAAAACCTTGTTTTAATAAAATATTGAATATCGATGTAGCAATATTTTATACTTTATTTAGAGTGTCAGTGGCTCAGGGGTTAAGCACTTGACTTGCAATCTGCAGGTCCTGGGTTCGAATCCCGCCGTGTACCAATGTGTTTTTCGATTTCCAATTTACATATGTACATTTATCCGACGTTCTTACGGTGAAGGAAACATCGTGATGCAAACTGCACATATCTGAGAAGAAATTCAAAGATATGTGTGTAGTCAACCAACCCACACATGGGCAACGTGGTTGACTATGGCCTAGTCACTCCTAACTTAGGGTAGGCTCCGAGTCCCTCGGTGGGGATGTACGGTGAGCTGATGATGAATATTTTATACTATTATTTAAATTACAAGCCTCTGCAACAGCAAACAAAGAGCAAACTATATTGCAAAGAGATTCATAGTTAAATATCTTTGAAGTTCTTTGAATATATTCAACGTCAACAAATACTAATAGAGGACTCGATGTAAACATATTCCACAATCGAGTATTGCAATTGAGTATCGAGCATTTTTGTTCGTGTTTCTGTAAACAGTATGTAAACGATGCGACTACATCCTAGTCATTGTCTCTGTTTGCTTTCAGTTAGGGACAAGGTTGAGACATACGTGCAAGTAGTTTGATGAACTAAATTTTGTGAAAAATTATGTTTTTATTTTTTAAAACTTTAAATATTATACTAAAATGCATGTCTTATTGCTGTTATTGGCCGTTAATCAATTTTGTGTATTAAATTGTTTACATTTTCGTCAGACATATATGAATTGGATATGCCCTAACTCCGTTATGATCGTCCGGTGACAGGACCGGACCCGTCAGCGTCTGGGGTTCAACTTCAGGGCGAGTATTTATTTAGAGTTCTTTGCAGTCGCGTAACGTCTCGTGTTCTTCATTTAATTTTGTGCATTTATCGCATTCGTTATGAAAGATTTTTTTCCATCACAGTTAAAGAATTAAAGTTAGGAAATTCTGATAAGCATTTAAAATTAAAACTTATTTAAAAACATTTCAAAACCACTGCAATTAAGTAATTATTGAACTACTTTTTATCTAAAGTTGGACAAACTACGGAACAGTATGTCACGTTTAAATTCATCTGTGTTCAGCGCAGTTTTTTTCTTTTACTTTCTTTTCTCCGACCGATTGGGATGAAATTGTTTTCCACGTTCAATTGTTTCCCATCGCCTTGATTTTGAATTTCATTAGCAACCTGCTCTGTAAAATTAGTGTCTGCGGGAAACCTACGTTTGGTTAACTTCATTTATTTTTATTGACATATCCAACAGTCTTGCAATTACTGTATAGACATAAATTTATCTTAACTATAAAAATAATAAGAAAAATCTTACGTATAGTATGTGAGTATACATTTCAAATGTAGACATCAACTTTCTTGCAATTCAAAGTTTGACAAGCCACAGATTGTAGAGTAGTGGTCAAACAGTGGACTTGAAAAGGTAAGGAAGTTTTACATGATAATAAATGCTTTATACAATGGTTGTCAGTAAAATATAAAATATTTGCCTTTATACCTTTATTAACAAACTTTATCCAAACGCCTTAATATTATACTACTCTACTTATGTAGAGATGAACTCTACATAGATTAAGTTTCTTGTATAGTAATTATGTTAAGTGCCCCATACAAAGCGCTGCTACAAAAAGCTGTGATTAATAGTATCAAGAACTATCAGTCTAGACGCGCTATAATGCGCTGCAGCTCGTCCTGAATACAGCCCTGTTATTCAACCAACTTTAATGGTAATATTGTGGACGTATTGAATGGTTTGCTTTGGAATTATCTAACAATTATTCTTGTTAAGTAATTAAATAGTAGTTTTTATATTAAAAAATCGTATGACAAATAAGGTTTAAGTTTGTCAAGATGTGTTCTTTACTTATTAATTACGGTGTCATGATTTGATAGTTTCAGATTTCAAGGTTTATCTAAATTAATAATCGTTTTTCTGAAGTGAAGATTATATTAAATGGAACAAAATCATTATTCATCATCGTTAGCTCAATATGCGACCCCACTGAGGAGCTCGGAGCTTATCTTAAGCTAGAAGTGACTAGGCCATCCACGCTGGCCCAGTGCGGGTTGGTTGACTTCACATAAATCTTTAAATCTCAACTCATACAAGTGCAGGTTGCTTTACAATGTTTTCCTTCACCGTAAGAACGTTGGATAAATATACATATGTAGATCGAAAAACACATTTGTACATGGAGGGGTTGACTATGGACTAATCACACCTAACTAGGGTAGGCTCCGAGCTCCTCAGTGGGGACGTATAGTGAGCTGATGATGATGACATGGAGAGATTCGAACCCAGGAACTGCAGCTTGTAAGTCTAGCCCCCGACGTCCTATTATTACATCTAATGTATAACGAATTGAATGAGAAATTTAGTATAACCTAATAGTTAAGTTAGCTCCAAAATTAATGTAATAACGCGCACTATTTCTTTTTTACAAAAAAAAAAATAATGAACCCATTGAGAACACCGTGGATACAAAAGGATATGGGAAGTCATTAAATGACACTGCATAGTGTCGTTTCCAACTTATTTTCCAACTATATCCAGCGAGCGCCGGTTCAAACCAGTTATAACCGGATCCAAGGTTTCATTATATAGGTATTAGAGTTTTTCTTATCGCATCCACTTTCTTTTCATTGCCAAGATATGGGGACTTTATGCGGATATTGTGTCATTTCATTGTGTCTCACAAAGACAGGATTCTCTCTTCTTTGCTTTTATAATGTTTGAAGTTTTATATTTCTATGTAGGTGCCAAGATTCCAAGAGTTAATGAACTTTATATATTTATGTAGTAAATAATTTTATTTACACGTTCACTGCCGGCTCGTCTTGGGAGTCCAGTAAAATTTCCTTGGAATACTTAGATACTTGAGTATATTGTAAAATTGATAGTGGCATGAAACGTGTTGAAAGCAGATTGATTTACAATCAAGGTAGGTATACCTTATTAATATATTGATCGGTCCTTTTCATCTTTAGTCGTTGGATCCGAGTGTTTCCCGTTGGGCGGATCGGTCCACCAACAATTGGGATCAATCGGCCCAACGGCAAATATCCTAAGATTCGAATCCTCCTGATTTCTAATATTAAGAATTAATTATTTTAACACGACAAAGAAGCAAATAAATATTACTATAAATTTGATTATATTTTTACTCGGTGTCTTTATTTTTTTTTTATATCAAATGACATCTACAGACTCTTGGTCCGTACTCTTTTTTGCACATATTCCTTATGGTAAATTACAATATTGACTTCCTTATTTTTTAATTTTTTTCCCAGTCATAGTGCAATTTTCAATAAGGCTTTGTTTGTCCAAGCAGTGTCTCATTTAAGGCATCAAGAACAATCCATTCAGTTAGAGGCAATCCAATCCATTTGCAAATAGAAGTAGAATTTGTTGGGTTAATTTTACTCTGGCGATTTAATGTTTGCTATCAAAAAATTAATTTACCTTCGAATATCGATCTTATGTGTATTAGTGTAAGGGTTCAAGTTGTTTGTGTATTATAAAACATTAGTTTTGGCAGTGTCGGACTGCGAAATACGTGTATTGTTCATCGCCGGTGAGTAAATTGGTTTTGAATCGTGAAGGGTTTCGCACCACTCTTGTTTCGTATATATTTTGTATAAACAAAGGAATTACTATAATGTGTAGAAATGTAGAGTTTAGTAAATATTAGAGACACACATTTAATGCTTGAGTCTTAATAAAAACAAAATTTTCAATTTTACCTAAGTAGTAGATAAAATTTGATATCTGTTTGCATTTAATTACTTAATTTGCTACTTAAAGCTTACTCAAATTAGTCGAAGACAACTTAATGACGTCACTAATTGGAACTTTTTAAAAATCGAATACAACACATCAAAACTAAATTAAAAAAAAAACAATTCTAAAGAATATTCAACATAAGATTGTAATATGAACCAATTCAATCCAATACGTGTTTACATTTTTGAAAGAAAACAACCGAAATAAAACTAGAGAATTCCCTCCGCGTTCTAAGGTTTCCCTTATTACGTGGACATGAAAGCAATAACAAATAATAAGACAAACAAGAGCATAAACGTAACACGATATTTTAAAGCGGAAAGAAAAAAATGCTGCGGACATGTGAAGACCTTTAAAGCGACCTCCCTGAGGGTGCGCCAATTTAATTTTCCTACTGTCCGACGAATGAAATCCTAAACATATTGTGATATAAATAATAAAAGCTTTTATTCGGCCCTTGTCAATTGAATGTTTTGGCAGAAATAGCTATTTTAAAAAAGGAACAGCTTATTAACAAACTTATACTTTTACACATTTATTTTTTATAAAAATGATTACATGTTATTGACGTTTTAGGGCGTCGGTGGCTCAGGGGTCAAGCACTTGACTTGTAATCTGCAGGTCCTGGGTTCCAATCCCGCCATGTACCAATGTGTTTTTCGATTTCCGATTTACATATATATATTTATCTGACGTTCTTGCGGTGAAGGAAAAAATCGTGATGTAACCTCCTGCACATATCTGAGAAGAAATTCAAAGATATGTGTGAAGTCAACCAACCCGCACTTGACCAGCGTAGTTGACTATGGCCTAATTACCCTTAACTATGGGTAGGCCCCGAGCCCCTCGGTGGGCACGTATAGTGAGCTGATGATGATGAGTGATGTTTAATATTTTGTGCCTTAAGTTTTTAAATGTGGCATTGTGCTTTAAGTCGCTTGTCAAACTGTGACCTTAAAAAATTTGATGAATCTTTTTTGATATTCTTTTTGTTTTACGCAACAGAGACGACATTAAATTGTAATTATTTAGTAACACTCATTTGACAGAGAGAATGGAAATTATTAAAAACAGGCGTCACATCAAAGTACCATCGGAGGCGCTGACGCGTGACCGGCACAAAGTGATAGCTCCCTTTGACAACGCGTGTTCACTAATTTTACTTTTTGAATTTCAGTTAGCGCGAAATATATTTAACTTGTTAATTGTTTTTTTTTTATGTGATGTACTTTGAAATCTAAATTGTTTCGTAATATTAAGATATTACGATTTAATAAGTTCAAATTTAAAAAGTCTTAGTAGATATTTATGTCTAAATATTTGTGAAAATTTTATAAGTATTCATATTGTTTTGAACGGCATGTTTAAATGAAAACTCCCGTAATCTTATATTGTAATGATAATAGTGTTGTAGAAAAATAACATTTCCCATTTATAAATTTCAATGGAACATTAATTTAGTTAATAATAATAAAATACTAATTTAGAACACATCCATAAAAAATAATTTTAAAAAGAAAACTCAACCATTACTCTACATGTAGGTCTATTTAAAGCGCTGATAGCATAATGGTTAAGGATACGGATTTCCGATCATGTGGTTGGGAGGTTGAATCCCGCCATTCGACTATTGTCGTAAACCATATCTTAGCACAAGTCTGGAGCTTAGTTGGAATGGTACCAGAAATATTAGTAAATTAACAAAAATCTGCTAATATTTACAAAAAAATCTCATGGCCAAGAGTGCTAATATGTCAGAAATGAATTGCTAACTATTGCGATGGGTTCTTTCTCTTTGTTACATTACATGTTATTTTTGTTTATTTATTTTCATATCAGATGTTCAATCTTTGTAATATATTTAGCCTATCACAAACGTATTCTTACGGCTAACTTCTAACGATTGCAAAGCGCGTGCGAGATAACGCAAACGCGCGTTTTATGTTGCCGCGGATTAACGCGTAACGTTTACACGCACGTAAATTTCAGTTTACGCGACGCGTAAGTGCTAATGTGTTTCCTGTTGTCAGCCATATAACTTCGACACTCGCAATAAGATGTGTCTTAAAATGATTATAGGTCTCCGTAACTAATATGATTCTGCTTTAATTACTATTACGCATCACGGAATCTGGTCTTAGTAATTAGCTCTAAGCATAAATAATATTTATCCTTACCATCATTTGTTAACAAGATCATTTACGGATACCTTTGAAAATCAGTTTCGGGTTAGAAGTAGCTTAAATTTAGAATTTATTGAACACAAATCATATAATATGATCTCTTTGGATTTTCTTTTTATATCATGTTTTAATTTTACTAAGAGCGTCGATGGCTCAGGGGTTTCAACACTTGACTTGCAATCAGCAGGTCATTGGTTCGAATCCCACCATGTACCAATGTGTTTTTCTATTTCCGATTTACATATGTACATTTAACAGATGTTCTTACGGTGAAGGAAAACATGGTGATGCAACCTACTCATATGTGAGAAGAAATTCAAAGATATGTGTGAAGTCAACCAACCCGCACTTGGCCAGCGTAGTTGACTATGGCCTAGTCACCTCTACATTAGGAGAGGCTGCCAGCCCCTCGGTGGGTAGTTATAGTGAGTTGATGATGATGAATTTAACTAATATTATATTAATGTTTGGTTAGATGGATGTTTGTTACAATGTATATACAGAACGGCTCCATCTATCTCGCTGTAATTTGGTATAGATGCAGAACATAGCCTGGTAGAAGACACTTGAGATTTTTTTTTCCGCGCGAACGGAGTGGCGAGTATTAGCTAGTGTTAAAATAATAAACAGCATGTTTTAATGTAATGCATCTGCGTCTAAATTTTAATCATCTAAACAGTACTCATTAAGTTTACATCTAAGCAATGAGTGAAGTCGCGAAGTGACGAGTTGTAAACGCAACTTAATGTTGCCAAGTTAATGTCGGTGCGTTTTATCTTGACGTCAAAACAGACAACTTTTATTGGTGATTAAGGGATCGCGGAGTAACACGAAGGGGGTTTTCTTAATTTTAATGTTAATGTACTTCGAAACTTTACTTATTGTTTATGTTGTAAATATTTTGACTAGAAAGATAAACGTAGCACTTTATTTTCTATTTATTGTAGGTAAATAAAATTTCTAATGTACTAGTAAGTACGTAGATTACAAAAAAGGCTTTCGAAGTGTATATTTATAATATCGTGTAACTTTAGAGACAAACGTAATATTTCTAAAAACACACTTACACTTCCTGTTAACAAATTTCCTGAGCAAATATCGTAGAACCGTAGACATGATTCATGCACTACAAGCTACGCTGAGCTGCTACGAAGCGCTACGTTGCTACACATGTGCTACGTCACGTCATAGTGACAAATAGCATCTCAGAAGCGGGCTCCGTTTCTTCGCTTGCCAGGATGTTGTGATTTATCTCCTTTAATACGTTGTCTTGTAGCTTCTTTTGATAGTTTTAAATTGATTAAGGTTGTTACTGTTCGTGTTTGCCAGATATTTCGCTGTAAAATCAACGTAGTGTAATTTGTTACTTTCAACTTAAATTTGATTATATAATTAAAAACGTCTTGTCCTTTGAAAGTGACAATTTGTTACTTTTTATACAATAGTTAACTTCTTGGATAAAAACAAAGTTTTTTTTTCTAGTTTAAAATCTTAAATTCATTCATCAATGAAATATAAATGTCTTGACTCTAAATATAAAACCAGTTTACAATTATGCCTTCCTTACCTGAAGTTTATATTTGAACGTATTCGAAATTATCGCGCTCGTAAAACCGAAACCCAGTGTCTCAGTGGCAAACAAATAAAGCGCTGTACAAACATTACTTATGCTCATATATTGGCCATTAAAGCTCGTTGAAATCATTCTCAATTAAGCGGATTGGGCAAAGCTAACGGTGCAGACATTAAACGGCATTTAAACAGACCGGACAGTTTATGGGAAGAGCTTCGAGATTCTCGTTACCCGAGGTAACTCACATTCGAAGAGGTTTATAGCTGTTGGGAAATTCATAGAATCAAGATAGGAATTTTAGAATTGGAATACGTGGTGATTACGTTCATTAAAATGTTTTATGTTTATTTGTTCAAGTGTTAATTTTTATTAATTACTAACCGTCGCCCATGAATACGTCCGTGCGGAATTAAAAAACTTAGTAAATGGCCTATTTTGATGCCCTGGACGACCAGACTGTGTTCTGTATCTCTGCCAAATTTCAACAAGATCCGTTTAGCCGTTCAGTAGACCCCTTCTGACAAACATACATCTATCTCAATTTTCTCATTTATAATATTAGTAAGATGTAAATGGCTTAGGTAGGCTTTTTATTAGGTTAAATATGTAGATTTTAGTGTTTACTTTTCTCTACATGCAACATTTCTAACTTAAGTATAAAAATATAAAACATGAATATAAAAGAACTTAAAATGTAGACTGAAATATTAAAGAGTGTAATAATAATAATTAAATCTCCTTTACCACCACTCTGAACGTATTACTATTTCTATACTTTTTCTTACTAATGCCAATTTAAAACGAAAATAAAAATGTTTTTGAGAAATTCATTTCTTTTATGTCGTCTCTGTCAAATTTATTTCAACAAATACTGAGTAGCAACACATACGTGACAAAATCGCATGTCCGATGGTCATGTGAAAAAGGACCTTTCTTTTTTTCTTTTCTTTTATTATTCGTGCGGCGAGGTGCAATTTACTGCCCCAAGTTTATGCTTTGATACGTCTCGGGTGGCGGTGTTATTATGGGAATCCACGCAGCGTGTTCATATTGGGTTGCTACGATTTTTTTTTTAGCTTTAATATTAACAGAGACTTTCAACAATGCTATATTACTAATCAAGGCTATTGAAGTTTTAACTATGATTCATAGATTTATTGTTAATAAAAATGTTTATTATAAAATTCGTAACGTAACGAAACGTAACGTAACCAGACGTAACGTAACGAAACGTAACGTAACGTAACGTAACGTAGTAACGTTAATCAGGTATTACAAAACGAAGACAATGAATATCTTACTTCTTACTAATATTATAAATGCGAATGTTTAGATGGATAGATGGATGGATGGATGGATGTTTGTTTGAAGGTATCTCTCGAACGGTTCAACGGATTTGATGATATTTGGCACAGATGTAGAGCATAGTCTGGCTCACATAGGCTACTCATTAATTTTTATTTTTAATTCCGTGCGGAGGGAGCAAAAAACGTTACAAAAGTCAATCTTGTATAAAAAAATCGTTGTAGTTATTTTAATAAAAAAATTAAACCATTGGAAAGGAAAATGTAAGAAATAATTCAGCGTCGCCCAGTTTGAACAATCATGTGAAGGTTGCTCACGACCGTCGGATTTCTTTGTCCATTATTTGTAAGCCGATATTATTGGGGCACAAATTGAATTGTCATACATACACGCGTATACAGGGTGATCCTTTATCGCATTTTAATGGTGCCCGCTCACGAGCTCTACATAATTTGATATACTTTACTGGATAAGTATAAATATAATTACACAAAATCATATTTTGCTAAAACTAGTAGATAAATAAAATTGCTATTTTTTTTTTCAATAATAAATTTTCTTGTAATTCTTAATTTATTGCTATGACGTCATACGAGTATTTTATGAATTGCAATTAAGTGAACTTCTTATTTAATATTCTACATTCTTCGACGTTGCAGTCTTTTCAGACTGGTCGTGGTAATCAAGTATCACCTGCTTCACAAAGCGCCGCCACTCCTCCCTGGCCTCTAGAAGAAATATTCAAATATTATTTGTTGTGCTAAGTATATTAAACTTTTTAAACATAAGTTAATAATCTGCGCATTGTAAATATGATTGGAAATTGTTCTTATTGTATTTGAGTACTTATGTTGAATTTCCAAAGAGCTCTGTAAAATATTGCCGTTTTATGGTATTACCGTTCTTTGAAGAGTTGTCAAGTAACAGCCGGGGACTCGCATACGATGTTGAGATTTGTCTCGAAGATATTTTTATATTGATATCCCTTACCATTTGCTCTCACGTTATAAAATCTAAGCTAAATTTTATTTCGACATAAGTGCAATTTTAAATTATAAAAATATGAATATTTTTTTTAATTCTTCTGAAACAAGTTATTTTAAAATTAGTGTTGAAAAAATGTTAGTGAACTAAAAATTCGTTTTTCGTATTACTTAGGAAACCATACTTGTAAGAAACTTACAGAGTTAAAAAAGTCAGAGTTACATTTGTTTTTTTTAATTTAAGAGTACTGTTTTTTGTACATAATTGTGGTTACCATATTTGCTATAATTTGTTAGTGTTAAATCTTCCTTATTTCAGACTTGTCATAATTAAAATATTTATAATAAATTTCAAGTGTAAATGAAAACAAATCGACAGCGTCGATAGTAAGACGGGAAACAATAAGCAAACTCGTTGCTAAACTTTACAATATTTCAGAGTTGCAAAACTTTGCAATGAACGTAGGTGCATTAAGTGATTAGTTCCATTTGCGAGCGGCACAACTCAATGGTAGCGTCTACGAATTGTTCGTGAGTTGAATGCTTGATTAATTATGCCCAAGTATACAGTTGCTTAGACTTTAAGCTTGGAAAGACATAGTTTTTTTTTTCTTTTATTGTTGCTATTAAGGTAATTACTGATTTTGTACACTATTTTTCTGTCATATTTTCTCTTTCCAACAATTTATTGGCCTAATAACTGCTGTCATGGGTCGACTACCCGCTGATCCGATAAGCCGAAGACAGGGCGGTGTGGAGGTAGCTGGTCGACGCATCTGTAAAGACATTGTGAAAGTTATTAGGCCGAAAACTACGGAAGGTTAAAATGATAGTTGCCAGAGAGGATTGAGATGTTTATTCGGCGAGCGTTCAACGAGTACAGTCAGGTTAAAGAGGTAACATTCAAATTGGGAAGCATAATTAAAAATCTTAGGTTGTGTAGGGTACTTCCCTACTTGATCAAAAAACATTGCTCGAGTAAAATTCCAGGCGCTCAGCGCATCGGCGAATTGGCGCCAACATGCCCCCGGGCGTTGAAGGCTCGTCCTTCAACAGAACTAGTTGTCGTCATGAGGCAGCGGGCAGATCTTGCTGAATGCGCGGCGCACGACACCTGTCGCAGTCCGCACATCGGCCACGCGGGATACTCCGTCCGCTCCGGGATGGACTGCCACGACTCGACCCAGCCGCCATTTGAGCGGCGGCAGGCTGTCTTCCTTCAGGATGACCAGAACACCTTCCTGCAATGGGTTGAGATTAGAGCGCCATTTCGTCCTCAACTGAAGTTCTGAGATATACTCCTTGCTCCATCTGCGCCAGAAGTGTTGGCGGAGGTGCTCCAGGTGTTGATATCGGCTCAGTCTTCCAGTGGCATGGTGCTCGTAGCAGTCAGCCGGCAGCGCAGTGAGAGGGCGGCCGATGAGGAAATGTCCCGGCGTCAACGGCAGCAGGTCGCTAGGATCTGCTGCGAGTGGCGTAAGCGGACGAGAGTTGAGAACTGCTTCGATTTGGACCAGCACAGTGTTTAATTCCTCGTATGTGAGGTTACAATTGCCAAGAATTCTTTTAAGATGGAACTTTACAGATTTAACGCCTGCTTCCCATAGACCACCGAAATGAGGGGCGTGAGGAGGTAAAAAGTGAAAATTAATGCAGTCAGGAGCGAGGTCACCAGGTAGCGAATTGAGACTGCTTTTAATAAAACGACCGATTTCATTATACGCACCTACGAATGAGGTCCCGTTGTCGAAATAAATGTGTTTAGGTTTGCCGCGACGTGACATAAAACGACGAAGAGCCGACATAAAATTATTACTAGTCAAATCACCTACTAACTCAATGTGCATGGCTTTAGTTGCGAAACACACGAAAACAATAATATAAACTTTGACAAGTTTGCAGCCGCGACCTTGACGACTGGCTGACATGATGGGTCCGGCGTAGTCGACTCCGACGGTCTCGAAGGGATAACCACTCGCTGTCACACGTCGCTGCGGCAAGTTACCCATTATAGGATTCACTACCTTTCCTTTAAATCTACAACATAAATGACAATTACGAAAAGTTCGTTTAGCTAAATTTAAACCACCGATTGGACAGTAAGTTTCTCTCAATGAACTCAATAATAAACGAGGGCCAGCATGTAAAAGTTTTACATGCATATATTCAAACATTAATTTTGTTCAATGATGAGTGGACTGTAATAAAATAGGATGCTTCCTTTCATAAGAAAACAATGAATTATCTAATCGACCGCCGACCCGCATTACATTGTTATTGTCTAAAAATGGACTAAATTTTAAAAGTTGATTCTTTGCGGGCAAGCGCTTATTTTGCAATATAATATTTTATTCATGAAATGACTCGACTTGTGATAATTTTAATAAAACATTTAAAGAATTTTGAAGTTCATCATTATTCAAAAAATGTGTTGATGGACGCTGTTTTTTGAAAATATTAATAAATCTTAAAACATAAGCCACAGTGCGCTGTAATCTTATAAATTTAGAAAAACGTTCGAAATTAATTAAAGCCATATTTGAGTTATTAAGAATTAAAGTAATTTCAGTGCGCGTTTCAGGTAATCGCTCATTCAGCGTTGTATTCCTTGGCCAAGAAGAAATATTATTTTTTAAAAACTGAGGGCCTGACCACCACATATCGAGATTGTTAATTTTATCAATGGTGACGCTGCGCGAGACGTAATCTGCTGGGTTTAAGTCAGTAGGGACATGACGCCAAGCGTGCGAACTGGTCTTATCTACTATCTCGGCTACACGGTTGCGCACAAATGGTTGCAGTTTACTTGGCAACATTTTTAACCAGCCTAAGACGATAGTGGAGTCTGTCCAAAAGGTTACTGATCTTACTTGCACTCGCAGAGAACTCAACACCTTTTTGTACAGGCGACCTCCAACGAGCGCAGCGCACAGCTCGAGTCTCGGGATCGTGGTGGGCTTTATAGGCGCCACGCGACTTTTAGCTGAAAGCAACCGCACCAAAACAGCATTATAACTCGTGCTGCGAACGTAAAAACATGCACCGTAGGCTGCTTGCGATGCGTCACAAAAATTATGCAAGTCAATTGAGTCGTAACGATTGCAAAGTATAAGACGAGGAACTCGTAAAGAACTTAGTAGGGGCAAGATGTCTGCTATTATTTGCCATGATTTAATAATTTCAATAGGCAGTGGGTCGTCCCTCGAAAGCTTAAGAAGCCATAATCTTTGCTTTAATATTTTAATGGAAATAATGCAGGGAGCTGAGAAACCTAGCGGATAAAATAAACATTCGGACATAAATTTAATATAATTATTTCTAAACTCGGGTTGCCCTTTGAATTTTCTCTCAAGAGAAAATAAACAATGTTTGGCGCGCTGCAGCGAGCCGCTTAATACATCAGGTGACTGTGTCAGTGGCAACCTGACACAGAACCGACCGTCTGACTGACGAGATGTATTTTTAATGAAATGTTCTTCGCACATTTTCTCTTCTTTGGAGAAAGATGAAGACTGAGGGCTGACCTCCTCGAGGTGCCAAAACCGCGTTAATAGGGTTTGAATGTCATCACTGGAATCATTGCACGAAGAAACATAATTATTTGATTTTACCGACACAAAATTGGACTTAAAGTCAGAAGTCGAGCGTGCTTGACCACCATTATAAAAAGGGCCTGAAACTAGCCACCCTAGACTAGATTCAAATAGCACAGGCTTCCCGGCTCCTAAACTAATTTTACGTAGCCCTAATAGATCCCAAAACACATCCGCACCAATAATTAAATCCACCGAAGATGGAGTGTGGAAGTTGGGATCCGCTAAAGAAAGGTTGCTAGGTAAATTTAAGTCTTTTAAAACTATTTGCTGACTGGGCACATCGTCAGTAATATTCGGCAAAACAAAACAGAAAATCTTTGTCGAAAAGTTTTCATTTAAAGATTTAATGGGTAAACAACACATTTCGCCTATATGCGATTTTGAATTATTTATACCCAATAGTGACTCGTTTACCTTAACTGTAGGTAAATTTAACGATTGTTTCAATCGTTCACTAATAAGGCATGAAGTGCTGCCGCTATCGAGGACTGCGCGGGCGATGCGCTCACCGCCGCGGTTGTCGACAATTTTTATAAGGGAAGTGGCTAAGAGTACCTGTGTTCTGTTGGGTAAATAGGTAGGAAGTTGGGCAGACAACGTGACATTACCGGAGGGCTCGTCACTGCATAGTGTCGGGGTTGCGGAAGAATGTGCGAAGCGGTCCTCAGTATTAGAACATACATTAGCTGTTGACTTATACGTCAGATCTGGAATGTGAATTAAAACATTATGTCGCTTTTTGCATATTTTGCAACCGTTAGATCTGCAATTGTTTGCATAGTGACCAGATCGCAAACAATTAAAACAAACTTTTAATTTGGGCAAAAGTTCCAAACGCTGTTCGCATGTAAGTTCTAAAAACTTAGCGCAATTAAATAATTTGTGTTCGCATTTACAATTAGGACATAGCTGTAACGAAGTCTTCTCATGACCTTGAATTTTTGGACTTTGTGCAATCGACACCATACTCTTAATATTACTTGTCCTTTTTTGTGTAGGTTGAGAACAGCGAGATAACTCTAAAGTTTCTAACAAGTCTGCACGGTTTCGTAAAAATGTTAGCAAAAAAATTTAAATGAAATAGCAGTATCACAGTCCAACCTACCTTTGTACTCCTCCCACTCACGATACGTTTTCGAATCTAATTTATGACTAATTATGTATATTAATAACGTATCCCAATAACTTACAGGTTCTCCTAACGATTCTAAAGATCTAATATTTTTATTTATCGTATCAATTGTATGCTTTAAAATAAATGTCGACTCTTTAGAAATTGTCTCAATGTTAAATATAGCAGCAACATGATTCTGTATCAATAGCCTTTTGTTATCAAACCGGTCGCATAACAAATTCCAAGCAATTAAGTAATTACCGGCTGAAAATTCAATAGATTGAATAACAATAGCGGCCGTCCCTTCGAGCGACGCACGGAGATAATGAAACTTATTTATGTTGTCTATACTATCGTTCGAGTGTATTAAACTAGAAAAAGTGTCTCTAAACTCAAGCCAATTATCATATGAGCCACTAAATTTAGGTAGTTGTATGGTAGGCAGCTTTACGATATTATTGTTGCGTTGTGAACTACTGCAACTTAGTGCGCGCTCACTATTGACGTGTTCACTATTTTCATGACGCACTATTAAATCTTGCGCCTTTGCGACAATTTTAAAATA
>NW_013530935.1:5476739-5512374 GCF_000836235.2 Papilio xuthus
AAAGATGTGTGAAATTGATTAACACGATGACGTAAGAAGTACACATGCTGGCAATATCAATGGGTAGCGAGATATTAACTGGAAGAAATCGCCAGATCTTATAACTAAATGTTCTTATTGATGTGTAATTCAAAAAAATATTTAGATCTTCTTTTATTTTGGAATCTGAAAAGCAAAAGATTGAATTTTTTTTAAACAGAATTTACTAACTAGCTGTCATCCGCGAATCTGTCCGTACGGAATTAAAAAAAACTTTAGTGGCCTATGTTTTCTTCCAGACTATGTTCTTCTTTCTATATCTATGACCAATTTCATCACGATCCGTAGACCCGTTTTGGACATACATTCTAACAAACATCCATCGATCCTAAACTGATATAAAAACGGCTAAACACTCACGTGTATTCGTCCGGTGGCGGCACCGACTAGTTTCGAGCCCATCAGGGGGCCCTTCATCATGAGTGGTACTGGTATTATTTCGCGGACGCAGCCCGTCGCTCACTGAGTGACGACGTGAGTTCACAGACGAGATGGGCTCGAAACTAGTCGGTACCGCCACCGGACGAATATACGTGAGTGTTTAGCCGTTTTTATATCAGTTTAGTATAATGTCTCACGAAAGTGAAATTACTAGTAAGATTAGCTAAATAAGCATCGGTATAAGTTACTATAATTAGTACATTTTCTAAAATATCGATAAGTATGCTCATGTCCTTATAAAGCTAATTGAATTTAAAAAAAAAATAAGGTGAAATTTGTAAGATTTGATACCTTTTTCATCGATCAATCTGTGCATTAAAAATAACCTTATCTTCTCCACCTCTACAGAATACGTTTCAACAACAATACAAGGTGAGAATATAAAGAAACATATCTGAAAGATATGCATTACGATAAAGCCTGCACTAAATGTCTCTTCCTGAAAATATAAAAATGAAATAAAGTTAAATAAATTCATGATCTAGCGGACACCTGAAATCGCTGAAATAGCAAAGTGACCGTTGCCCATAGACGTACGCAATTGCATATGCGTCGTACCTTTAATCGATGGAGGAGAGGATGCACAGAAAGAAAATATTTTCCCTTTCCATGCAACCTCTCATCCGGAAAGTTCACTTCCCATCCTTTCCTTATAAGAAAAATGGTGGGAAGGAAAAGAGGACTAAAATTAGGTCTCTGGGACGCACACTCATCAGACGAAACGCGGAATTGTTTCCACTTCACGCCTGTCTTCTATGTGGTCGTGGTATTTCATTTCGGTGCGAAAATGTTAAAGCGGGATCTACCACTGTAAAATTTCAGTATTCAGGATTTCAGGTGGCTGCTCACTCGTTTATCACCTTTTGATATTAAAAAAAAATGCAAAATTAACTAAAAAATACTTACGTGCCCTTCAAATACTAGTAGCATATGGTACACGTTTATAATCAATTTAGGCAAACTGCATATTACGCTAACAAAGATCTGCAAAAAAAAATTATCATAATTGTAATCGTACATTGAAAATAACAATTAATTTCTTAGACATTATAAACTCGTACCGATCCATTTAAGAGTTCCGGTGTTATCAAATCGATCATGTCAGCGATACGTCTATACAAATGTAAACAAAATGTTATTTTACTCTCATTATAACTTCTCATATCTTTGACGTATAAGTAATTATTACATGTAGAGTCCTCTTCTAATCTGATTCGAAGTAACTTTAATCGATATCTCACAGTATCGAGTAGAATAAATCTCCAAACTCTATTCATATCGAGCGCGAATGACGATAGATGAAGTATAATATAAAAGAAAATATTCTTAGGAAAAGAAAATATAGTAAAGTAAAATCCACAATAAACAATTCTTACAATCCAAAGGAATATCGTATAAATATAAGTTCTATTTTTATGTTGAATATAATGTTTTCTGTTGACACGTAAATACACGTCGAGTTTGTTCATCTCATTGAAAAAAATTGTTAATCTACTTTTGTAGAACATAAGAATAATGATAGAGATACTGTATTCTAAAATAGTCCAAACGTGATAAGTCAAATCTAGAAGGAAGCAAACTAAAGTTATATACAACGTACAAATGAGCAAACATATATAATATATCTTTAAAATTATGTTAAAAGCCGGTTTGAGTTTGAAAACTTTGAAATCAAATCCTGTGATTTGTAAAAGGATAAGGACGTGTTTGTATACATTGAGTACACTTCCATAATTATATTTAGGACCTATATTGTTCATATTCTTCGTTATAATTAAAATATTTTCAACAATATCGTTCACTTGTTTGTTTATTTGTTTAAAATTGGTATACTTTAATCACTAAAACTATTCGAATTTGTAGCTCACAAAGTTATGTCAAAACAGTTTGTGGGTTGTACGTCAACTACAATCCACACCAAGGTGTCAAATCGGTAAAATAATTCCCACTTTGGATACTGCATTGGACATCATTTCGAACCTTATAAAACGTAAAGGTAAACCGAAGGATTACCGTAAACGAAGAAATCGATGGAGCCATAGATCTAGACTTCGGCCGCTGGCCCGAAATTTGCGTTAATCGGAGCAGCGCTTCCGCAGCAGGGTGATGAAATAAAAAAAATACAGTACAGCAATGTTCACGAAACTAGCGAGGCCGGAGTAATACTTTTTTACCGAGACGTAGACGTCACCTACGTTATCATATATCATATCATATCTAGGCCTAGACATAATTCGTCAATACGAACATAAACGTGATTTGTCAAGACATCTCATGTAGAATTATGCATGTAAAATTGTTACTTTTAGTCATCAAGAGTAAATTCAACGAACTTAACAGGAATACCAAAAAACAAGGCAGTCCATTGTATTTCAGAATAAAGCGACAGAGTGACCACGGCTCTCACAAAGCTTTTCAATTTATTATTGCAAGTTTACTATTGACAAAGGCTATGTTTCAATCAGTACGAGCGCTTGACAGCTCGCTTGACATGCTGTAAATCAGATATGGTTTGCTCGAAAAACTGATTAATATCGTAACGTATTCAAAACAATTTGATGTTTTATAACAGTAAAACATAATTATTTTGTGACCAGCGTTAAAAAATTAAACTACGTCAATTGTAAATAAGTTTCAAAGAAATCATATTTTGTACATCTCTTTAAGAAAATAGTCTGAACAGACGAATGTAAATTTAGACATAGCAAAAATAAATATATAGAAAATAAGACATAAAGCATATTATTTGATAAAAAAAATAATCACGAGTTACCGTGGTAGAGCCCGCTTTAACATCTTCGCACGAATTGTCAGGCTCGCCCGGTGAAATACCACGACCACACAGACGACAGGCGTGAAGTGGAAGCAATTCCGCGTTTCGTTTGAGGAGTGTGCGTTCCGTAGGCCTAATTTAGTCCTCTTACACTTCCCACCCTTTTTCTTATAAGGAAAGGATGGGAAATGGAAGTGGACTTTCCGGATAAGAGGATGCTTGGGAAGGGAAAATGTTTTCTTTCTGTGCCTCCTCTATTCCGTCGATTAAAGATAGGCAATTGCGTATGTCTATGGGGAACGGTTGATCAGGTGGCTGTTCGCTTTTTATCCACCATTTTGATTTAAAAAAAAACCGTCAAATTTTGACAAATGAATAAATAATAATGGTTATCAAGACAAAAGACTTTACGTTGAAGTCACAAATACAGCCATCTTTCCTCTTAATAATAAATAGTTGACATTTAGAAATTCCAAACGATTTTCCTTATAACAACAGTAGCAATTGACAAGGAAGTTGTATCAATAAAAAAGAGCAAAGTAAATTGTTTAAGACTAGCCATTAGTCGGCTCGGAGGACAATTCACAAGCTTTTACACTATTATGTTGTTATTACTTCGTGAATTACACACGGACTACAAATGTCAAAGGACTACGAAACCATTGGATGCGGCATTTTAATGTATAAGAAAAAAATAAAACAAATAAATAGCAATTAATATAAAAAAGCATTTCAAAATAATAATTAAGAAAAAAGAAATATTTATAAAGACTGTAGCAATGCTAACCGGATAAGGTTTCACTCAACTTCGTATGCTGGGTGTTCCTCTCTGGACCACTCACAATTAGTTACTGTTCTATTGTTTTTTTTGTTATCTAATTCGATGACAATAAAAAGGTATAGGAAAATATAGATCGAGGCCACGAAAAAAAATCATTATATAAGTTGTATTTATGGCGAATATTTAGCGTTCAATAAACGTACTACAATTGAAATTTATCTATCACACAAAAAACAAGTTCATTTTCTCAAGTAAATGTTTATTTTAGAATATCCAAATTTACGAAGATCTTCGTGGATCTCTGTTTTCCAGCCCCACGCTTCGTCCGGATTGTCGTTAACTTGAATGATTGAGAACTTACGCTTTCGACATCATTGCTTTCAATTTGTCTGAAATACAGAGTGTTCTTTTACTCGAATTAGGCACTGTGTTAAAGAATTAAAATTTTGTGATATTATGATTAACAAAATCGATGTAAAATTAAAAAAAATATTTTATTTAACAGTGTAAAAAAGTAGCAGTGCTTTAGAAATTTTGTTCTAAAAATAATTACTTTATGCTTATCAAACGGGAAAGAAGGTACAGGGCACTCCACGGTACACTGTATAAATAATATTATCTACCTAAAAATTTACAGAGCATGTGTTTTTATTTTACGGCAAAATTTATTTAAATAATATTTTAGTACGTGAATGACCGGAGCTTGGCTCGGTATTTTTTTAAAATTGTGTTTTTTTGGAAATTATATTTAAGTACGAATTACTAATAAAATGATGAAATATGAATACTATTATTCGATCTTACCGATAGCAAAAGTTAAGCTTATGTTTAAGTTGATTATCGATAAAACACGAATAAAATGACATTTTCTAAAAATGATTCCTAGCTAGATCGATTTATCGCCCCCGAAACCCCCTATATACTAAATTTTATGAAATTCGTTGGAGCCGATTCCGAGATTCCAATTGATTCAAATTTAAAGATATAAGATTAACATCCTGTATAATGCAAGAAAATTACAGGTCGCACTGTTCAATGGAGTGAGCGACCGATCCAACTAAGTTGTAAATAATAATGCTTTTTTTTCTACGAACGGAGTATAATTTACTAAATGTTATTTATTAGTTGTAAAAAGATATTTAGTTTACTACTTATGTGTAATTAAGTTTGATCTTTTGTTGACAATTCACAAACCAACATTCATACATATTGTCCAATATTTAATTTTTTTTATATTATAAGGTGGCAAACGAGCGAGCGGTCTCATGAAATCGCTGAAACCGCGAAGCGACCGCTGCCTATAGACATACGCACGGAGGAGAGGATGCACACAAAGAAAATGTTTTCCCTTTCCATGCATCCTCTCATCCGGAAAGTCCACTTCCACTTCCCATCCTTTCCTTATAAGAAAAAGGGTGGGAAGGGAAAGAGGACTAAATTAGGTCTTTAAAATTTCATATTGAAACCTTTGTAAATTTGAATCTGCAGTTTGCATCTAGATGTTTTCCGTCACCGTAAGAACGTCGGATAAATGTATATATGTAAATCGGAAATCGAAAAACACATTGGTACATGGGCTGATTCGAACCCAGGACCTGTAGATTGCAAGTCAAGTGCTTGACCCCTGAGCCACCGACGCTCTAATAGATATAATATGCAATGGTAAAACTGAATATTAGTTTGCAGGTAAAGTTTTCAGATATTAGCTACTTCCAAACTTCAAATGATAAAAACCGGCTAAACATCAAAGGTATTACAGAACTCGACCGCAAGGGAATTAAAGGTTTTCTTTTCGTTTTTTGTTTATAATCGGTAGCTTTGTGCGCTGGAAGTTTTCAGTTTGCCGGAGTCGTTTGCCGCTTTACAGTCGATGGCTGTAGAGCTAACGTTGTGAAACGTTAGAATCAAAGTAACAATGGATCATGGATATGGCAAAATTATAAATTTTATTTAATAACAGTGAACTTTTCTTGTTAACTGTTTATTCGAGTATGTCCCTTTCGATCACTTTATACTTCATAATTTGATTATTCGGTTTGTTTTAATTTTTTTTTAAATTGGTATTCGTATTTAGTTGAAGTGCTTTTATCGCCAATTTTATAAGAGAGCATTTATTAAAAAAAGATAGAACAGATATTAATTTAAGAGCTTTTAAAATATTAATATTTAATACAGTTTTAAGTATTAATTTCAGATAAAAATGAGTGAAACATTTTTCGTCATCGATTTTAAATATGGAAGTAAGTGCCTACCTAATTAAAGTCGACTTTATTTTCAATCACATATTTATAAGTTTATAACAAATATGTGGAACAATATCTAATCATCGTTTATATTTATACCACCTCCATTTTATCTTACTTCGTTATTCCTTGACGTACTTCTATGAAGTACAAAATTGCACCGACTACTTCTTTGTCCGCTGACCACTCGCGGATTTTTTTACTATTAAATCCGTCGAGCGCAGGCGTTTCGAAATCCTCGTATTGTGACTGCAATTTACTTCTTTTATGCATCGCTGGACGAAAGTGTATGGCTTTTCTGATGAGTCTTTATTCCCTTTGGTTGGAAATTTAACTACGATTTACAAAGGGTTAAAGGACTATTGAATTATTTATTTGAAATTCGAAAAACGTTCTCTTCTAAGACACGTGGAATTTATATTTGGAGATTAGTGATTGTGCTTTGTTTAAAATCAAATAGAGTTATCGAACTCAAAGCTTCCCTCTACGTTCCGAGACTAAGTTGTTGTCAAGAACTTTCTGATCATGAATTCCCACCTCCAAACACTTTAAGTATCACTCTCGCTTTTGGGAAAGAAAGAGATAGCAAAACATGTTTTAAAGAATGCTGCGAAAACTAATAGGCCCTTCGCATACGGTAACCTTAATCTTCGAAAGATAGAGTTTTTGTCGCTATGCGAGTTACGCAATTCAATACCATAAAGGTTCGAAGACAACCCACGTTCTGTCATCAAAGCTGCTGAAGTGTCTACGACTTTCAAGATGGCGGAACAAATCTATGCTGTTGACAAGTAGGTGCTATGCTTATACCGAATAGACGACGCGCGTCCATGATTAAACGTTATGTGTACGGAGCGCGTGTAACGCGATTCTCGAGACGCAGCCATAGGATATTGGCTTCGATTTACGTTGTCTTGTGTACGAAGGGCCTTAGTTTCCTTATTAATAAATCTTCCTAGTCTTATTAGTATTATAATTGCGAACTTTTAGATGGATGGATGTTTGTTTGAAAATATATCTAAACAGCTAAACGGATTTAAAAAAAAATTGGTATACATATAGAATGTAATCAGGAACACACTAATTATATATTTTTTTAATTCCGCGCGGACAGAGTCGCGGGCGACAGCTAGTAATCACACATATTTCAAAGTTGAAAGTATAAATAAATTACGCAAGGGAGACATCATTACATATGTACAACAATGGATACTTAAATCGAGTATCTCTGAGTGCGGATTTCATTGGATACAAAAGCTAAGTGGTCTGTAGAGTATAATAGCAATCATTATATGGACATCCATCTATTGTCCGATCCCTAATTGTGACGTCATGGCAACCTGAGCCAAAAGTAATTGGGAGTTCCCGTAGTTACGGAAACTTTTTATGTTAACAATTCTGTATTATACGAATGATTTCACTAATTGATATATTTGATATTCTTTTGATAATGTTACAGTTTGTATTCTGAAATTTTGCCCTTTAGAAAACAAAAGATATAGTCAAAGAATTTTATTTACTACCCATTTCAAATGTCGTTTTACGCTCAATACAATAAGGTTGAGAACTTCTCATATCAACGTATATGCTTGCTAAGATAACTTAACAACTAATTTAAGTTCTTAATAACTTCCAAACTAAGTAGGAAGTAAATTTATTTTTTTGTCTATATACGTTATGAAAATCTTTATCCTTGTGTAATAGTGGGAAAGTAAGGTTTATCTTTTTACTATATCTTTCTTCTTTGTTAATATAAATGTGAAAGTTTAGATGGATGAATGTTTGTTAAAAGCTATCTCCTAAACGGCTCAACGGATCTTGATGAAATTGGGCACAGATGTAAAACATAGCCTACGAATTCAGTTCTTTTTAATTCCGCGCGGTTTACAGCTAATAATATAAATGCGAAAGTTAAGATGGCTGGATAGATGGAGGGATGTTTGTTAGAAGGTATCTCCAGTACGGCTGCATGAATATCATTGCAACTTCAAAGAACACATAAGCTACTAATATTTTTTTTTAATTCCGCGCAGAAGGAGTCACGGCAAAAGCTAATCATTCAATGAAAATCATATTATTATAAGGCATGCTTTGATAATGTTTACACATATAATGTAACACTAATGATTAGAGAAAACTCAACGCCTCTACACCATTAAGAAGAAAAGGTACCATCACGGTGCGATTTCAAAAGGGCGTCAGCAGACATCCGACTGAGATGGATGTTAGAGCGGAAGAGGAAATGGTGGCAGATCGGACGGTCTACCCTTAACGGATTCATTTTTCACTCTCAATGAATGGACTTGCCCTTAAATGATCACACTGTTAGTCGATCAATTTTAATTCAAAACATCGATACAGAAAAATGTAACACGTTAAAATAGTAAAAAAAAATATTGACAATGCACTTTAATAAATTTTAATAACATAGTAATTTTTGTATTATATAATTTACTAATTAACTATTTATTTTCGCTTACAGAAAGTGATGAAAAAAGGTATATAAAACGCCCTAGGCTAGGTTTCTTATATTCTTGGTTAGGCTATATTCTTGTATACAGTACATAAGTAACTAATTCTTTCAATGCCATAATAACTAATAATCTAGGATACATACTACTGATGTAATTTATATGTTAACTGCTCATTTGTGTCACTGAGTGAGAATAAATATTTTATACGTTTACCCTAAGTGACTGTTTAATTATTCAAAATCAGGATGACCGTTTTTTTAGTGTGTTTTTTGGAAATTTTATTTAAGCACGAATTACTAATAAAATTATGAAATATGTTAAGTTTATGTTTCAGTTAATTATCGATAAAACACGAATAACATGACATTTTCTAAAAATGATTCCTAGCTAGATCGATTTAACGCCCCCGAAACCCCTTATATACTAAATTTTATGAAAATCGTTGGAGCCGATTCCGAGATTCCAATTATATATAAATATTTAAGCGCCAATAGCCTAAATGGTTAAGGATACGGATTTCCGATCACGAGGCCGGGGGTCGAATCCCGACATTCGACTATTGTCGTAAACCATATCCTAGCACAAGCCTAGAGCTTAGTTGGAATGGTAAAAGAAATATTAGTAAATTTACAAAAAAAAATCTGCTAATATTTAAAAAAAAATACAAGAATTGCTCATTTAAATATATAAGATTAAATAATACTAATTTATTGTAGCAATTAGTTAATTAATTTAACGTCAATCATTTCATTCTGACCGATTATACGGTTATTTAAAAACGTATCAATATAGTTGGCCCACTAATTCACTTCACATCAAACATAAGTATGTAGTTTTCTTTAGAAGTTAAGATGTAAACGACTTAATAACTCATTGGTTCTCTCCTCGGTCTCGGACTGCAACTATCACGCCCCATTTCCCGCATCGGGTCATTAAACCCGTCTAGTTGAAGTGCGATCACTCTTTCTGCTTCTCGCTGACATTGTTTCACATGTGCAAAATCTTAATATAAATTTATACTAAAGGATTTGCTACTAACAAGATGTTTATGACACATTCAGAGTCGTTAATTGGCCATTTTCTGAGACCTAAATCTTCGTTTAAAACATATAATATTATCTCTGTTATGTCAAAGATGACTGGAAAGATGATATGTTTATATAGAAATTTTAGTCTCGGATACCCGGGGTTCGTGTTGCTTCAGATAGTAAGTCTATAAGACCTAATTTTGTGTTAATATTACTGGAGTTCACTCAGCGTCATAATTTTGGTACAATTAAGTTAGGATAGCAAACGATAGTTTAATGAGTGACAATTTAAATCAATAAATATTTTTATATTACTTTAGATAACTTAATATAACTTTATAACGGCATAATTAATATATATTACTATATTCTGAAGGAAATTAAATAAAAAAATATATTTGTTTCAAAACGCTGACAATAGATGGCGCTATTTAAGCCACAAACTGTGGTCGGGTTCTTTTGTTTTTTTAAAGTTAAGGTTTTGTGATACATGGTATAATGTTCTTACATCATCAATGTAACAAGGTGCTACCCGCATACATCAACATCATCATCAGCTCACTATACGTCCCCACCGAGGGGCTAGCAGTCTAACCTAAGTTAAGGGTGATTAGGCCATAGTCAACCACGCTGGCCAAGTGCGGGTTGGTTGACTTCACACATATCTTTGAATTTCTTACATATACATCAACATAATTCAAACATATTAATACATTCAACAATACAAACATTCGAGAGTGGGTGTGCCATGTGCCACAATGATTTACGCCCTCTTGTTCGATGCTAATCGGCCGCTAAGTAGCTCCTCGCCTCTTGATTTATGAGCGCCGGATTAAAGTATAATTATTTCGCGTCCCCAGCGTGCATTTATCAAGGACTTTGTTGCTGCTAATTGCAGATGTCTTTTCTTATCGCGGCTTACTTTGTTTCTTAGCTCAACGCTTTTATGTTTGATGTTACAATTTGAAAACGTTATGACACTTTCAGTTTGTGTATGGCATTTTGGTATAGTATTTTCAAAGAAAACAAATAGAAATCTTACTAATATTATAAAACGAATGTTTAGATGGATGGATAGATTGATGTTTGTTAGAAGGTATCTCCGGAATCTGTGAACAGATCTCGATGAAATTTGGCATGGATGTACAGCATAGTCTGGAAGAACACATGGGTTACTAATTATGTTTTTTAAAATTCCGCGCGGACAGAGTCACGGCAACAGCTAGTAACTAATAAAAATAAAAGCTTAAAAGTACTTTATTACAGAGGTAAGAAAAACACATTGGGCGACAGTGTGCCGCTCTCTCTTTCATCACGACCGTAGTGGAAGAACCGCGCGGAATTTTAAAAAAAATCTTAATAAGTAGCCTATATCTTCCTCCAGACTATTTTCTACATTTGTATCAAACTTCATCAATATCCGTTAAGCCGTTCCGGTGATACCTTCCAACATCTATCCATCTAAACTTTCGCGTTTATAATATTAGTAAAATTAAATTACTTACATTCTAGAGTCTGATATATTCTTTCATATACGTTAGTTGATTTTCAGTAATGTCTAACGTTACCTCGTTTGTCTGTTGTTTTGCTGCAACCACAGTTTACGGTTCCGGGCCATTGCGCCGATACGACTGTACCAACACAACGGTTTTACGACCTTCGCAAAAATCTGATACGGACAACGTCCACCTATACTATTCCTGTTAGTGTCATGAGATTGCATATTGTTATGACAATTTAATCGTTACATTAGTATAGGGTTTTAGTTTAATTACAATGGTATAAATCTAATTTAGATCTTACAAAATATAACAGGAATATCTGAAAATAAAACAAGTGACTGTTTTAGGTGATGTTAAAATTTATAGTTTTTGGCTAATCTAAGTTGAGTAAGTTTGAGATTTTTTTCGTTACTTCGATTCTTAAATTAATATATTAAAATATAAGTTGCTTTTAAAATACCAAGAACATTAGATAACCGCGAATAACATAAATGTATTTCCGTAATTAATAGCTATGATTAACATTTATCTCCAGTGTCAAATACAGTTACATTCACGATAGTGCTGCTTCGCTGTCTCAGCGCGGCGATTTAAGAAGACAAAGGATAGTAAAATGGTTGATTGCTCACAACACTGCCGCAAGCCAGCTAATAAAGACATCTAAATGTATTAGACAAGATATTCCGTTCATTTACTTAAGAATACAAGAAGATTCTTTAAATTTCTCCTTTTCCTCGTCTATTTTGACGACATAGCAATTTACTTATTGCTATATTCATGATGAAAGTCATACATTTATTTTGAAATTAGCTAACTTCATTAGCGTAAAATAAAATCCGGAGATTACCTAGGAAAACTTGAACTTGCTGACATACATACATACATATTTCTTTAATTATATACAGACACTCCTATTTTGTCGGTGGGTGCGTCGGTGGCTCAGTGGTCAAGCACTTGACTTGAAATCTGCAGGTCCTGGGTTCGAATCACGCCATGTACCAATGTGTTTTTCGATTTCCGATTTACATATGTACATTTATCCGACGTTCTTACGGTGAAGGAAAACATCGTTATGCAACCTGCACATATCTGAGAAGTAATTCAAAGGTATGTGTGAAGTCAACCAACTCCCACTAGGCCAGCGTGGTTGACTATGGCCTAATAACCCTTAACTTAGGGTAGGCTCCGAGCCCCTCGGTGGGGACGTATAGTGAGCTGATGATGATGATGATGACTCATATTTTAGTTTCTTTAGTGATTTCTTTTATAATTTAATATTAAAAACCAAAGTAGTTTAATGGTTCAATAAGAACTCGTTAATTACAGATTGGTCGTACTAAGTTTAAGCTACCTTAGCAACCATTTAAAGACTCTGAGTACTGCAGTATTAATTTAAATTAATAAACACAAAGAATATTAATATAAAAATGAGTTTAAATATAATGCAGTTCTATTTTCTTTATCGTTCTACATTTAAGTTTATTAGCTTCTTGTTTCACGGCGAACGTATTACTTGCTTGTTTATTACTTTGCAACTTGATGCAACTTGAGTGATGTACCTTTTAAAATTGCTTAAAATATTTTAGTACAATGTCAATAACTTTATAGGACATTTTATAGTTTAATGTGGAGGTCGTTTTAGTTTTGGTTAATGTAACTCAAAGAAGAGAACTCGAGAAACGGTCCAACTTTAGTTGAGAATAATCTTGTCACTAATCTTACTAACATTATAAATGTGCATGTTTGGATAGAAGGATGTTTATTAGAAGATATCACCATAATGGCTGCGAGGATCTCCCTGAAATTTAACATAGATGTATAGATGTAGAACATAGTCTGGAAGAAAACATAGACTACTAAGTTCTTTTTTAGATTCGCGCGACTGGAGTCGCGGGCGACAGCTGATATTACATGAATATATAATATGAAATTGGAAAATAATTCACCAGTTATATTTCTTTCAATTTAAATGTGTCAAAATTTTTTAATACATTAACAATATGCAGACAAATAGCTTTGCAAAAAATAATTATTACCGAAAGTGAAGGGTGGTCAAAACTATCCCCGTTTCCAATCTGCATGGTACACAGAGGAATTAGTTTGCCGCGCCTATCAGCAAGACAATTATTTTCAACCGGACCGTGTGTGGGGAGCCTTACGTCTGCTTGCGTCATTGTTGCAACTGGATGGTATTATGCATTAAGTAATAATCTTTTTACCCGCATTTATTTCTGCACATGTTATTATTTGTCGAGATATAAAATTAACTGAAAAATTATACAGAAAAAGTATTTTTTATATTATATTTTTTACATGATATAATTTTTTACCTTTGAAATATAAGCTAGTAATAAGTTAAGAAATTTAAACGATTGTGTTTGTCTGTAATTGTTTCTCAAAATTGTAACGATTTTTAAATTCATGGTTCCCTTTTGCATGATATCATCCAGCTAGGCCAGCTAAATGCAAATCACTGATAATCCATTAGCGGAGGCGCGTATATAATATATGTTCCGACAATGTACTGCACAACGGGGCGACACTAATGACCTTTCCGCAAACTCGTGTGTTCCAAGCTTTAATTAAAAAGTTATATTCCTGTCAATAAGGATAAAATTGTCTAGGTTTTGAAAGAATTTGTCAACACCTGCCTAAGGAGGGTCGGCATAGAATGGAGAAGCACGTACTATGCCGACCCACCTTAGGGATAAGAGCAGGCTGATGACGATGAGACTTTTGTACATTTACATTAAAAAAAATGTAAATTTGTAAAAAAGCAAACTGTTATTAACTACAATTTCTCACATATTTAACTACCGAATTGTGGTTGAAATTTATGCGAATATTTAAATTAATCGAATTTTCGTTTGTGGCAAGGATTTAAATTAATTCCTATTTTGATAATGAGAGCGAGCGATTGATTCAAACTATTCGCTTTTAATTAAAACGATTTCCAGCCGGCGCGGCGTAAGCGTACTAATTATATTACAGCGGCTGCAGCGCTCGTTGGCGCTGTTTTTTAAAATCTGATTATTTTCATATAGGATAGTGGGGAGAATGGTATTTGTAACTACAGCGGATAAAGCGCTTCAAAATAATAAAATCATAGCACTAAAACTGTATTTAATAGTCCTATAACAGTTTTTTAATTTTAAATAATGTTGGCAATTGTTTCATCATCGGCCTCACCGAGAGGCTCGGAGCCAACCCTAAGTTAGAGGTGATTAAACCTTTTTTTTATACCTTAGTCAACCACGCTGTCCCAGTACGGATTGACTTCACACATATCTTTGAATTTGCAGATATGTGCAGGTTGTGTCATGTTGTTTTCCTTCACCGTAAGAATTTCGGTTAAATTTAATCGTTACAAAAAAAAAATTACTAATTTAAAAAGCCGCTTTATTCTCGAGCTGGGTACAAGCGCTTTTACGCTGCATAAATCTAACTCGATAGTTGCACTACTTTCAATTAAGAGGGGGCTCCAACAATACGCGCCAGTAATGGAGGTGTAATCTAGTTAGCCAGTCATCGGGGAATGATCGCGCTGATGACTGGAGGAAAGTGCCAGTAATAATCCCCTTAGTGGAGTCTGGCTCACGGTGTAATTCCTCCTTTACATGTGATGATGCTTGGGTAGACGCCATGCTGCGTCAGGTAAGAATAAAATTATAAACTGGAAAATTGAACTAATATCATTCCATGTGTACCATTACGTTATATGTAATTCAAGGAATAAATTTATTGGCTTTTAGGTTTTTGAAAATACTGTAATATATTAAGTTATGCTCTTTCTTGTAACATAATTGTTCAAGCGACTTACAATAACAAACTAGTAATTACATAAACAAGAACAGTAGCATAACTCACGCCTGTAACCCAGAGGGATAGGCAGACATCACGGACCTCCATTTGATCCTAACACACCTTTTTACTTCTTGTACATACATAAATCTACACATACCCGTCGGCTTCGGATGTTCTTAATATCTATTTGAATTGTATAGACTACTAGCTATCGCCCGCGACTGCATTTGCGCGAATTAAAAACTTAATTAGTAGCCTATGTGTTCTTCCTTTGTTCTACATATATACAAAATTTCAGTGAGATACATGTAGCCGTTCTGGAGATATCTTCTAACAAACATGCATCGATCCATATAAACTTTCGCCTTTATAATATTAGTAAGATTAAGAACTAGAGATATTGGATATTAGAGAGATAAATACACAGCGAATATCACACAAATAAAGGGTGATCAAAATTAACAACCTATTATATATTTAAAATATACATACATATTTTAGTTAAAGAAAATTTGATAGCAAATGATTATGCTTCATAGAGGATCTATTTCCAACTTTCATTCGAGTCTTTTTATTATGAAGTTATTAATTTTCCCTTCACCGTAATAAAGTATTGAATTGATTACCATTGGTTGTTCAAAATAGTTCTTGATGACATAATGTCTTTTAAATTGCCATCCAATAAGTAAAAGTCAAATCACACCTGTAATTTAAAGTGAATCATACAACAGAAAAACTTTCAGAACCTTATTGTAATTACTTTAAAGTGTATTTTCACAAAGCAATCGAAAAGTTAACAATCCAACGGCTCATTAGACAAGCCAATTTGTACGAAATGTCGAAGATAATGACTTTATTTCGTGTCTATATTTAAAATTAGATGGGGAAAATAATAAATTTATGGTTATCAAGAACTTTCCATATTAACTGACGTACTGAAAATCGCTTAATACATGTATACTTATAGCATGGAATGAAACTACAAAGAAATCTTAATAATATAGGTATTAGAGCTAGTGTGGAAAAGTGCATAAAGTCATTTTTAATAAAAAAAAATTAAAAATATTTGAATTTGGAATTTGTTCGAATTTCAAATAATCGGAATAAATTGAAAAATAAAATAAATAAAAATATTGTCACAAAAACACTCAATCTGATGATAAATATGTCTCATTTTTAACAATATGTTTGTATTTTGTCAAAGTAAACATAAGCTGCGCACTTAAACACGATCAGTGCCTCCCAAATGCCACTCGTAGCGAAGAACAAGAAAGAATTGTCCAAATAATAAATTCCTTAAGGCCCCGATAAGTGCTACGGACAAGCGGCCGCATTATTGAGGCAAATTGTGAACACCCTGTAGGCATTGGAGGACAAAGAACTATAGTCATAAAATACTAGACGTGACTTGCTAATATTTATTTTTAAATTATAATTTTTATTACATTTATTTTAAAACTATTGTAAGAGAATTTTAGATAATAAATAAGATAAAAGAATTTTATAAAATATTAGACTGCCAGTTTTGTAATACAGCGATTATTTATCTCTAAAGCTCTTTAAAAGAGTTATCAACCACTGCACCGACCTTTTTACATAATAGTATAAATAGCAGCAGTGTATTATTTTAGTCGCATAAGAATATGAAAATATAAACTCGTAACCACAAGAACTGCCACATCCAGTTACAATAGATCTACGTCGTCACCCAGTAAACGTCTCACGAGAAGCAATGTCGCTATAATCTGTGGAATTCGACCCCCATCTTGTAATATAGTTGCCGCCCTTAGATTTGAATTTGTCCTGCCTAGTAAAAGGTGATAACGGAAAAGTCAAGAATTTTGCTTAATTTTAAAGATCAATTAGATAAAATCAAAATAATTTAATTAATTACAAGCATTTAAAACGATTATTAATTGTAATTGTATTTTCACATTAACTTAATGAATTTTGCAATTTTAACAAAAAAAAAACAAATATTTTTACACCTTATTAAAAAGATTGATTCCAGGCGACACAAAAATCTTGTTTAAAAATTCAGAAAAATGACTTACCGCCTTTTACATGGAGAGCGTATAGTCTAAGAGCAGAGAATTCATTAGGTCGTTCCGTCCCACTCGACATCACTTGGATTTTTGATTGAGGAAATAAAAAGCCCGAAGACATCGCCTAATTCAAGAGGCTGCTTCAGATTAAATTGGCTGCATTGTTCCTCTTATGCAATTCCTGTGATATTTACAAGAAAATTTGCTGTAAAAAAAAATAAAAATAAACATTAAAATTTTTTAATCAAAAAAAAACACAAAACTAAAGCGATGTCTAAAAATTATAATCAGAAAAATCACTAAATTTTCCACTAAAGTATTGCAATATTAATGGTTTTTAAACAATTTTTTCTGTTAAAAAATTTTATGCGTTCCAAAATAGTTTTTGAATGTTCAAATAATTAAATATAAATAAAAATTCTTCTTCTAATGCCTCTCCATTACTGGAGCCGTCAGCTCAGCGAACCCTTTCCTGTCCTGTGCCAAGCGAAAAAGTTGTTCAACGCTGGCAATATTGGTCCATTCCCGGATGTTTCTTAGCCACGACTTTCTCCTCCTTCCAACTCGTCTTCTGCCTGCGATTTTGCTTTTAATTTTTAAATTAATTTTGTGTTATTAACTACGCTACATTATTCTGCATAATTCAGTTAGAAAATCTTTAAAGAAAATATAGATGATATACCTAAATCAATAAAAATAACTGTCCATTTATAAAAAAAATGTTTTTACACTTTTTAAAAAATTATATGTGTTCACTCGATTCTTGGCATCGTTGTGAGAAGAATAAAAGAGATATGCGGAACTAGCTATAAAGATTTTACTGTGAAATGAAAATTTATGTAAAACTTGCAATAGGACTTTTGAAGCTGAATACATTGCGGGATCGCAGCGAAATACTTTTGTATATAGTATTATATACATGAGACTTCATTGGACTTATTCACAAGAATTTTAGCAGCAGTTAAAGTACAGAATAGATTATATGAAAGGTATAAAACAGGATTGATTATTCAGACCAAGGTAGAGTAAGGCGGGATATAGTTGGCTGCGAAAGCCGGAGGAACGCATTCTGTGTAAAGCATTGGGGAAGATGTCCAAGAGAGTTTTGAGGCCATTAACCCAATATGAAGGTTTTTTTTACATTACAAGGTGGTAATCGAACAAACAGCTATCTGAATTCGCTGATGTAACAAAGCGATCACTGCCCATAGTCATCCATAATTGTAGATGCGTTGTTTTCCTTTAATCGACGGAGGCCTCTCCTCGTACAAAAGATTTCCCCTTCCTATCCCTACCTCCGTCTAATCCACTTCCCCTTTTAATAAAAGAGTGGGAAGAGAAAGAGGACTAAACATAGACTTCCTACACGCATACTCGTCGGAAGAAGTTGGAATTTCCACTTCACGCCATTCTTCTGTGTGGTCGTGGTATTACACTGGTCAAGCCTATTCATGCCATCGACATTATTGTTGCTGTCGTCTACCACTGTTAAATGCATATAATATGAAATGTATAATATTATATGTATACTACAGGCTGTGCATTGCAGTAGGTGAGTGGTATCGGAAAACGGATTTCGCTTTTACGAGCAGCGCGCGATAAATCGATTGCTTATTCAAAGCAGGTGCTACCATTTGAAATATTTACGAGCGTCCGTAATAATGGCTAACATAGCACTTTAACAAGAAGATCTACGTTTTGATTGTGTTTTTGATTTTATTATTCCAAATCTTTTGATAATAGCGTAATGGAGACAGCTGTATCATGAAAAAATCAACTAGATTGAAGCGAATTTACTGAGGACGTAATGTTGTCCATCTCTATTTTCTTATGTATACTTACTTATTACTGAATCATCGTCATAATAAGCCTAGATTTATACATCGCTGGATGTAGGCCTCCCCCATCGATTGTCATAATGCCCGGTCCTGTGCCGCCCGCATCCAGTGCAGTCCCGCAATTTTGACCAGGTCTTCGGTCCATCGTGCGGGAGGCCTACCTACGCTGCGTCAACCCGTCCGCGGCCGCCACTCTAGGACTTTTCGGCCCCATCGGCCGTCCGAACATTACTGAATACTTAAAAAAATGTTGTAATTTTTTTTATGTATGTATGTTACTATTAAATGTATTAAACTGCATTTTACTGTTATATGTTTTTGTTATTAATATTTAACATCTTATTTCTGACATATTATTCACAGTTCAAAGTCAGAAACCGTTTCGTTTATATAAAATTGAACTTTATTACCCTATATTATAAAACTGAATTTTGTATGATTTTATCTTTCGTTCCCTCGACACGGAAAATTTACCCGAACTCCCATAAATATTGACCAGCAAAGGGTTTTGCGGGTGAAGGTCCATTTGAGTGACCGCTTGGACGGTCATCGTGTTTAGAGGTCTTGTGGTTTGGACGTTTTCGTATGCATTATTCAAGGATCTTTCCGCCTGGGGATCTATTGGCTGTGAACACAATATAACAGTTAAACGTACAAATTGTTGTTTTGTCCCCAAAAATTTGATATCAATTAAACAGAAATAGGTTAATGTGTTGTAAGGTCGTCGAAATCTTTCTTATATTATAGATGCGAATGTTTAGAAGGATAGAAGTTTGTTACTCCAGAACTAAACGGATCTCAGTGAAAGGCATAAATATGGAAGAACACATAGGCTACAATTTTTTTTTTATTCTACGTGGATAAAGTCGCGGACGATAGCTAGTTGTTTATATAATTTGTATTCAAACGCAAATTATAAAAGATGTAACATAGCTACTTATAATAAAAAAGGGACATCCTATAACTCTTAAAAAACAATTTAGACAAACAACACACTACTATGTAATTTTTTTAAAGATAAACACATCTGCATTATGACTGTTGTCTATCAATTGCAAGATTTCAACTAGGAAAAAGAACAGTCAACCTACCGCCCTAATTATACGATTGCCCACATTTGTTCTGTCCGACAGTCCAATAAATAAGGAAAGAAAAACTACAATTCAACCCCGTCTGTGACTTATCTAACTCCATTGGAAAGATCAGCAACGACGGGTCAAAGACTAAGTAATCATTAGAGATGATAAAACGACAGTATTATTTCGTAATATTACTTTTTCTGGGAAAAAAGTTTTTTTTATATTATATGGTGGCAAAAGATCAAACGGCCAACCAAAATCGCTATTAAAATTAAAATATATGTGTTATTACCGTGGGATCTCATTGCCAAAAACTTTTTTTCAAAACATTATTTTATTTCTCATGCTCAGAGATGTAATAGATATAACAATATTTTTTACATCGGTATTTCGTCAGTGAAAACTCTCGTTTACTAAAAATATATGCGTTAAGGAAAGGGGTATTATCATCTCTAGAAAATACATTACACCACTAACCTTTAAGAGTCAAAGGTCTTTGCCCTAATTGTTTCTTTCTTGCTAACTCCGCGAGTCTCTGGAATATATTCATAGAGTAGATATAACTTTGATAATTACTTTCAATTATTTTCATTAAATATAAAACAATAACCTAAATTAAAACGTAAACATAATAAAAAATCCTAACCACCAAAATTCAAACAATGCGCATCCATTAAAAGTTCCCTCTTTGGACCGTCGCGTAGCGGAGACAAGTTTTTTTACGATTGCATAAAATAACAAAACCAGTTTTTCATTTACACAGTTTTAGAGGTAATAAAATATAATTAAAATATTTTATGTCGACTGTATCTCCGGGTTTACGGTTAGCGGGCAGCCTTTAAAGGATTGCGCTAAGGTATGAGACACACCAAGAGACATGATTAGAAGTAATTTCATTTATTGCTCAGTAAGTAAAGAACGCAATCTGTACAGTCAGCTGCATAAATATAGTATTATATATGGACCCGCGATTTTGTCCGCGCGAATTTAAAAAATAAACTTAGTAGGAAGTTAATTTATTCTTCCAGACTAAGTCTGTGACATCAAGATTTTGTTAGTAAGATTTACAAAACTTTAGAAACTTGTATCAGGTTTCCAATATATTTTTTCACGTATTCGTCAAACACATATACTTCTGGACGGACCTATACGTGCACACATTTTTTTTAAAACCAAAAACGTATATAATTTTCTATAGCTATGTAAATATATAAATATTAATGCAGCTGACTGTACCATCATAATCTATTTACTTTAAATCCAATTTCTGTGGTATAGTTTGACCAGAAGTATAAAACACCTCACCATCTTGTGGACTAATTTCGTCGCATGCTTATAGAAGGTTATGTTTTTAAGTAGAGATTAGCGCCCCATGACAGTTTTTCTATGTTCCTGGTTGTCTCTAAAATATTTTTAACTAGAGAACGTTTTTAATTATTATTTTCTTCGTCTACTAGTGAGCATTGTAAAAGTTTTATGCAGTAGACGTAATCAAAAATGTGCAGTACTATAGAATTAACAATTCTGCAAGCGTGTTTTATATTAAGGCTTGGTAATAAAGTGGAAGTACTCGGAGCGTCATATCTTACATTTATTTAACATCCTTTGTGTAGTTTTAATAGGGAAAACATTTCAGCTATGATCTTTATTGTTTCAAAACTTTGCACTTTGTTTTAACTGTAGTGGAAGTTTTATGATTCGTTAAACTTATGATTTCGTTTTTTCAATAGTTTTTGAACATACTAGTAAATAATTTATAGTCCGTAGATACCCTTAACGGTTAACAAAAATCTTCGAAATTTCGATTTTGAATTGATTTTCTTTCTCACAAATATTTCAAGTATTCAAAGTAAGACAATGTAAGTATAATATTTTATTTTTATGTTATATAATGAATTTAAATTCAAGAAGATATTCACATAGTCTGTGAGACATCTTCCCGTACTCTCCCGAGGGACAGCGTCATCCGTCATCCGCGACGCGCGCTTAATTGGCGACGTCCTGTTCCAAATTCAAATTGAGTCGCCATTTTGTTTCTAATTCTATCCGACTTTATAACTTTATCCTCGATCATAAATCATTCTTAATGCTTTATTTATATTGTTTTGTTGTTTATATTGTAAATACTTTGGATTATCTGATTATAATAAATAAATTTTATAAATAAACTAGTTGTAGACCGCATCTCCGAAACAAAAAAAAAATAGTAGCCAATGTCTTCATGCTATGTTCTAAAGCTATAACAAATTTCAGTAAGAGCTATGCAGCCGTTCAGGAGATACCAATTAACAAACATCCATCCGTCCATCATAGATTGCTTAAAATATTATTTTATTGATGCTTACGTGGTTAATGTGAGAAATAAAAAAATAACTTTATCAAGGACTGGCTAAACCATATTTCCGTGTCATTCGCGTCGCTAAACATTTTAAAACGATCAACCAACCGTCTACACCTTCAAAGGTAACACTAATTCCCATCTCCTTACAAAAAGGGACGAAATTAATTCAATAATTAAGGCTGGCAAATGCAGACACTCTACCAATTTCACACCTGACTTACTCCTTTTGATGAAAGGGTGAAGAAACACTTTAGGGATTGCATTTTTAATGAAATCTTTCAAGACGCCAAGATAAAGGATTAGCGGTGAATTTATTCTGGTTTCAGTACACTTAATTATAGATAGGGTATTGGGTTACGTTTGAGGGTTAATTGGATGAAACTCTATAAGAAGATTTCAAAGTTTTTTTTTAATAACCTAGCAAGTCAATAAATTTTTAATACGGAACTTTATCGAACTAAATTTAATACTGGCAATTTATAATTTCAATGTTCATGAACCTATATTGGACTTGCTGCCCGGTAATTTTGTACAACAGCCAGTGGAAATGTATTTACGATTCTATACAACGATGTGTAGTGGAATTCCAAACCGCTACGACTTAGGGTCCTTCAAGAAGCGAGCTTATCACCGCCGGCAAAAGCCGGCAACGCATCTGCGGTTCCTCTGGCATTGCTCATGTCCATGGTCGTTGTTGAACACCTCGGTGTTCCCGCTGCTCGTTTGCCCCCTTCTGTTATAAATAAAAAAATGGATTTAAGAACTTTTTAGTATCATAGAAAAATTTGTGTTACTTCATTTATATGTTTTAGAATGTAAATATCTTGTAAACTTAATTTTCAATATAAAAGGAATAAAAGATTATGAATCACACTAAATAAATTGCTTAGGCGAAGGTGAAGACAGAACAGCTCATCATAATGCACCTATCAGTTGAATGTCGTATAACGCTGTCGTTTGCAAAACGTCGAGCCATTGCGGCACGCCTCTGTATCGCGTTTTTGCAGATTTAATAGATGGATCTTTCTTTACTTTTTAATAGCATTTGTAAATTTTTATACTATATCGGTTAAACATTATATTTGATATTTATTTTTAGGGTTCCGTACCTCATAGGAAAAAACGGAACCCTTATTGGATCACTTTGTTAATTTACAAAATTAATTACATGTCATAAATTGTTTATTTCGAAGTATATTTGTTACTAAAATTAATGGCACTCTATCGCGCTTCTTATTATTATTATAAATGCGAATGTTTAGATGGATGTTTGTTAGTATCTCTAGCACGACTGCATAGATCTCAGTGAAATTTGGCATAAATGTAGAACATAGCCTGGAAGAACACATAGGTTACAACGTTTATTTAAATTCCAGATTGATGGAATTGTAGGCGACTGCTAGTAGTAGTAGTATTCAATAAACCCATTTACGATAAAATAGTTCATATTATATTTAACCTTAAATAGGTTACTTTCTTCAGTCATTTATTTTGTTCATCAGTTCATTCGCTTAATAATTGAATACTAATTACATACAAATTCATTTAGTTGTATTTAGTTTAATATTATCATTATTTATTAAACTAAAATATAATAAATTTTGCGCAAAACGATGACGGATGCATACCGTTGCATAAAGCTTATTATTACAGTGTACGGTGAAGGGAAATTTATATGCGATTTGTGCATTTAAGGTGCGGCAGACACACCCGCGCAATAACCTCCGCTTAAGCGATCTAAATGCATTAAAATGTCAGACATGCTATTTTTTTAAATGCGCGATAAGAAACTTTGTGAACGAACTTATACAACGGCGACATTTAACAACATACACTATGCACTGTTATAATAAGGTCTATTTAACTTTGTTATAAGTCAATTTGATGGTGTTTATAAAGGATATTGGATTGGATACCTACTGGAATCTTTTTTATAAGTGCGTGAGTATATTTATAGAAACGCGCTAGAAGTGTAAGGAAGAAAATCCGAAAATGTGGCAGTGTATTGACCCAACACTAACCTTACTAAAATGTCGATGTTTGTGTCCCCTCACTATTCATTCTGACACTTGACTTTGTAACGAAAGCACGTCATTCGCGCCTAATGATTCTAACCAATACTGTCTAAAAGAAGGAAGCGTGAATAAGGAGATTTTAGTATATTTTATCGATTCGAATGTTCAACGTTTTCTTACGACTTTTAACAGTACACATAAAGACAGATAAACTTATTTAACGTGGTAGGCAAAAGTGTAAGTAAAGTTGACTTAGATTCAATATTAAAAAAATTACTACTACGAACTGTAGCCATCTTGTCGTTGTTACGTGTAATGCCAAAGTAGGTTTGACATATTTTGTAATAGAACTAGGCTTGCGAAATGGTCAATTTATTATCTTATATTAACTCATCTACTTTCAAGAAGCGAGCGTACACCATCTCAAAGGCCGGCAACGCATCTGCTGTTACTCTGGTATTGCTGATGTCCATGGGCGTCGTTGGACACATCGGTGTTCCCGCTGCTCGTTTGCCCCATTCTGATATTAAAAATAAATCTACAAAACACTTATTACAAGATCTCAAGCTGTCGGATTCAATCAAGTGACAATAGTTTCATAGGCGTCGCAATGACCACAGTGCAAAATGTTAGTGGCTCCTTCACCCCCCAACTATTGGAGGTTTTGGATTGTATTACAGAGAACTTGATCGTGTCGGATGCTGCTCGTAAAACTTTACGAACTGCCGCCCTCTCCTGCCTATCTGTGACAATCATCTTACAACATAGTGTAATGTACTGACAGAGAGTATGGTGATAATATTTAAATAATTGTGAATATTTTTGTAATAAATTCAAGTTTTTTTTAAAAAGAAATTTTATGTTAATCTGTGGAGGCAATGGTTTAATTTATTATTACAATTTCAGTTCTTCATTTTTAAAATACAGATTACGAAATTGAACAGCACATTAGTTACATTTTCAGAAGATTGATATGTAAAATTTTTAAATACTAATCAATATCACTTACCGTTTAAATAAAAAATTGATTGTAAAAATCACTAGGGAGTTATAGGCTTTCCTTGGTAGTAGGTAATGTGAGGAACAAAATCCGATATTATGCCGGTTACTGGTGCAACACTAGCCTTACTAAAATGTCGACGTTTATGTCCCCTTACTAATCATTCTGACACTTGACTTTGTAACGAAAACGTGCTATTCGCGCTAAAGAAACTATTAAATTTTATTGAACTTATCGGAATTCATTTATTTAATTGTGAACACTCTGACTTTTCCTTACTCTGTGTAACAATAGCTGAGATTTCAATAAACGACATCGAGTCCTGATTGCGCCGATAGAGAGCGCTCTACATGTCGCAGTTAAGTGACAGACAGACGCCGTCACCTAACTTTATGTCCCAATCTACTTCTGTATTCCATAATATGTTATACATTACTAAAGAAAATGTCATACTTATGAAAATTGTCTCATCTCGGACATCAATTCTTTGTCCTTTTTCACTGTGACGTTGGCACGACAGTTTTCGTCGTCTAAATCAATCTATCATTGCTGACTTTTTAACCACCCGTAGAACCAACTGATGGGTAGGCAGAGATTATGCTTCTATTTGGAGTAGTCCCAGCACATCTGAAGAAAAAGAAAAGACAAAACATTTATTGCCAAATATCTGAAAAAACACTAACCTACAACAAAAATAAATGGTGTGGCAAAAGCCAGCTTAGCAAAGCATGGATGGACTTACCTGCGATTGTTTTCACCTGGTTCCTTTGCAATAGAGATGCGCCTGTCACCGCATATTGGTAGCAATTTCAGATGATGATCTTAAAAAAAATTGTGCTTAAAAAAACAGAAAGCAGGTACTTACTCTCTGTTTTTTATACCTACAATATTTATGAGCACCTTGAATGTACTCATACATTTGACGCTGTGTATGTACCGATGTATTTGAGCAGGGTGAATGTATCTATTAATTTGAGGACTTTTGTTGTACTTATATAATTGATTACTTTTGGTGTACCTATATATTTGCATATCTTGTCTGCTACGGTATTTATGACGCTGACTGTTCTAAGTAATATTATACGATTAAAGCAGCCGCATTTTAATTACTTATAATTTAATTAAAATGACATTACTTTGCTTAGTTCATATTAAAATGAATGTTGCCAAAGTTTGGAAATAAAAATAAAAGGGTTGCTCCGTGTTCCTTTCGCGGCACTCTTTATGAATATTCATAGTTAATGAGGCTTCAACATTGAAAACTCGAGGTTGTACCATCGCTAACAGCTCGTGAAAGGGTAAGATTAATTACTGACATTTGTTTAAAATATAACTCAGTGTTCTTTAAAAATTGTCAATTTTAAAAAATGAAAGTAAAAAAAATTGCGTCTTGGAAAAGAAAAAAAATAATTGTCTCTTAAACTATAAAATATCGGTTGTAAAATTAACTGTTCCATGAATTCCATTAAAATATGTTTTGTCTATAATATTTAATAAAAATTATACATTACTAACTGACTTTTTATATAGCTATATAAAAAAAAAAAAATTAATAGCCTCTGTGTTTTTTTGCAGACTGTTCTACATCTATGCCAAATTTCATCAAGATCCGTTGAACCGTTCCGGAGGTACCTTCAAACAAACATTCATCCATCCACCTAAACATTCATCCACCCACCTAAACATTCGTATTTATAATCATCATCATCATCAGCTCAATATCCAATATAGAGGGGCTCGGAGCCTACCCAAAGCTAGGGGTGACTAGGCCATAGTCAACCATGCTGGCCAAGTGCGGGTTAGTTGACTACACACGTATCTTCTCAGAATTTATAATATTAGTAAGAAATGATATTCTAGTTACATCTTTTGGACTTAACGCTTCCTTTATTGCTATAAAATAATATTTTTCGCATTTATTACATCTTTCCTGAAACGCTAATAAAGTCTCGATTCAGAATTTATATTAAAATTCAAAGGGATGCTTTGAATGAAGATTTTCATAGGATGCATTAAAATCTGTTTCCATCGCTCCATTGTTTGGATGTGGTCCAAGAAATAAGAAATATTAGATTCAATTTATACCTAAAATTGTATGAAATTAATTTATGTTTAGTACTTGAAATATAAATTAATAAAAAAAAAGAAAGTCGCGTTAGTTACACTATTTATAACTGAATAACGGCTTTACCGATATGGCTGAAAATTAATGAGGTGGTAGCTGAGAGCCAGGAAACGGACATAGCATACTTTTTATTCATTTTTTTATTTTTTTTCGAATCTATGCCTTGAAGAGCTGCTTTTTATTTAACTTATCTATTTTATTTCATAGGTCTACGCGGACGGAGTCGCGGTCGACAGCTATAAGTATTGTTTGCGTGACTGAATTATAGGTATTTTTTTTATTATAGAATAGGCTTCAAAGTGGATCAGTCTGTAAACGTTCAGACTACTTATTCCAACATTCGCAATTTGCTTCAAATTCTTTGGGCAAATTTGATTTAAATATCAATAATGGTACAATATCTAATTCTAAGCGATAATTGATTAAATTTTTATTCTTTAATTTATCTTCCAATGAAATGAATCGCTTCTCGCTTGTGTCTTGTGGCACTGCTCTTGTCCGCTGGGACGGCAATAACAAGTCCATAAACCGTTTTTACTGCCTTTGTTCAACTAAATGTATGAAGGTTTCGACTTTTTAAACAATGACCGTATTTTCTTTAAGAAAGACGGATATTCGTGAAGTCATCGAGTACATTTGTTCGTCGAGATTAATGAAAATGGGAAATATTTTAAAGTGAATGTGGTTTTAGTATGTACGACTTTTTTCATTGTTCTGAACCTTAAAAAAAGTGTTTAATTTCGGAAATGACCGTATTATAACGTACTTAAAATAAAGTCTTAGATTTTTTTTTAAAAAGTTTAAAAACAATTATTATGATATCAAGAATTAAATCCTCGGACAAAAATTAGAACCAAATTATGATTTATTATCATTTTAATACATACATACCTCATATTGTTAGGAAGAAAATCCGGCAGTATGCCGGTGTACTGGCACAACACTAGCCTTACTAAAATATCGACGTTTATGTCCCCTCACTAATCATTCTGACACTTGACTTTGTAACGAAAGCACGCGATTGGCGCCAAAGGATTAAAATTGATAATGTCTAAAAATATCAAAACGACGGGAAGATATTTTTTAGCTCAAATACTTCTTAACTAGGTATGTCTTGTATAAGTATAAAAACATATAATTGTAACTAATTGAATCAATAAAACTATAGTCAATTTCAAGCTTAAACTATCATGAACCGTCGCGTCGCCGCTGTACAATTGCGCCAGCCATTATCTGGGTCGTTGCATGTTCGCACAGGGACATTATCCTATTTACCAAACTACATCCTTCTATCACACCCAATAAGCCTGTCGCTACTACACGAGAGCTAATGAAACTACTAGATAGGACAGAAAAATAAAAACGTAAGAAAACTATTCAAAAATATTGTCATATGTTATAAAATATAAAGATGGAGTTTGTCTATGGAAATAAAAAAAATAATTCAAGACACCAATTTCTTGATTTTAATTCAATGATGCTTTTTCTTTCAATTCAATGGAGACAATTTAAATATTTAAGAGAAACCTAAGTCTAATTAACTACACAGATTTATAAAAAGCTTAGTAAAGTATTCTATATGTACTCATTAATTGGTCGTTCAACAGTTTTAAAAATAAAAAAACATATCGTGGACATGTCTAAATCTTCCTAAGTCTCGTGCAAAAAGATTTATGCCCGAGCATTACCCACTAATATCTCACTCGGTGCGGTGAGCTAAACGTGCGTTCTCACAACCAGCTATCATGGAACTCCTTTACCCCTTGTTATACTTGATTCTTCTATCAAGGACAGAGGCCAAGGGTATTAGCTGGTCTTGCGATGATTATCAAGCGAATTTCACCGTCAAAGAAGTGGTTGGTACTTGGCATGTCGTCGCCATAATTCCAGAGAAATTATTCCCCGATAACCAGAATAAACTCACATGCTATAAAGTGGAATTCAGCGAAACAGACGCGGTAAGTTATTAATAATTATTATTTTGAAATTGTCTAGAAGGAACTAACGAATCCGGCTTACCTGATATAAATCTTGCAAACAGACATACAGACAGACAAAAAAAACATTTATTCATTTTTGCAATAATTCTTTAAGCATCTTTGTTATATTTCAGTTTTTTACAAGTTTAGATTTACGTTAGGTAAATGTATTCATTGTTTTCTTTTTTTTGTTTTTTTTTATTATATGTTGGGTTAAAAGGTTATCTTATATATAAAATTCTCGTGACACAATTTTCGTTCCCATACTCCTCCGAAACGGCTTGACCGGTCCTTATGAAATTTTGTGAGCATATTGAGTCTGAGAATCGGCCAACATCTATTTTTTAATCCCGCGCAGACTGAGTCGCGGGCGACAGGTAGTGTACATATATTATTGTCAACATACTTTTAAAAAACGCAAATACTTACATACGGACACTCCATTTTTTTTATATGTCATTGTGTTATAACTATGGAAACAATTATTTTCATAGCATAGCTTGAAACAGCAACCATTTCAATGAGATATTTATATTCATTGCATTACAGGCTGGTCTACAATGGCTTGTGAATAACACAGTAGGAAGCAAACACAAAGTAGATAGGTTAACTAACTCTGAAGGTACCATTATAAGGCAACGTTACCATTCCGAACGGCCCTTCGATGTCTGGTCCAAGTCCGTTGAAGATGTGAATGGATGTTTCAAACAAGTTTTATCATTGGATACAGATAAAACTGAACTTAGTAAGTATAAATCGTTTCTTCTTCTTCTAATGCCTTTCCAGTACTGGAGGTTGGCCGTCAGCTCAGCGAACCCATTCCTGTCCTGTGCCAAGCGAAAAAGTTGTTCAACGCTGGTAATAATTCGTTTATTTTTTTATGGTAAGCATTAAACAAAAATAAGGGTATGATGATTCAAGGAATAAAAAAGAAAGAAATAATTTTTTAAGGTTATAAATGAGACCAAAAACAATAACCTTATACTAACTTAAAATGACACATAATTTAATGATTAAACTTGATGTTAGGATACAATTGATCTGGGTGACCTGGTGATGTCCACAATAGGCATTGCCTACTATTGGTAAATATAGGAACTGATAATACGGTGGTCCTCTACATCTATGTATGTATCTAAGGATGTCAATGGGCGGCTACTCTTGATCTTTTGCCATGTTTTATATAAAAATGGCAATAATTACTTACTCCGCTGGCGCAGCGACCCAAAGTGGGTCTCGGCCTCCGACACAGGAGATCGCCAAAGTCGCCTGTCTTGGGCCCTCTCCTGCCAGGCCATCGCTTGTAGGTCCTACAAGTCCAGCTACGGCAATAGTTAGGAAGAGTCATATTTGAAATTGAGTAATTTTTACGTAACTTATATTTTAATGTATTTTTCCAGGCAAGGCCATAACACACGATGATATGATGCAACTGCATCTGCTAGAGACAAACGACCAGGCAGGGCCTTTCCTTCTGCAGATGTTGTGGGGCAGAATGATTTCTGTCGTCGTATACAGACGACATGAGGTACCAATTTATTCTGACAAAATGATAGGAAAACACTGAGCTTTAAACAAAAGACGAACCTGAATTCTATTGTCGTGATATTTGTATTAATTACTGCCTTTATTTTACATTATCTATATATATATAAAAGAAAGTCGTGTTAGTTACACTATTTATAACTCAAGAACGGCTTTACCGATATGACTGAAAATTGGTGAGGTGAGGTAGCTTAGAGCCAGAAGACGGATATAGGATACAATTTTTTTTATTTAACTTACTAATACTATTAATGTTAAGATGGATGTGATGTGAATAGATGGATGGGTGGGCTACACTAATTAAGTTTTTTATATATCCACGCGGACACCATGAATAAGCGAGAGCAGAAGTTACTGCGATATTTTCTGTCTTATCCTTTTAGTGTCTTCTTACCCGAGTTTCTCACTTATGAAGGTCGTCTGATGAGACCGGACAGTGACTACCGCTCCATTTCCACGGTTAGGGCTGTAATTTTTTAATTTAATGTAATTTCAGGGCGTAACTCAAGAGGAATTAAAGCCAGTTTACGAAATGACGAGTGAACTCCGCGGACCGCAGAGAATTCCCCGTATCTGCGACCGACCTTTTCGAGACGTATTGAAGGAGATATGAAATTTTCTCAAATTATTTTATATGACAATCTAAGAACATTTGAGGTGATAAAAATATTGTCATATAAAATTACTGTGTGTGCTTTCATAGTGTTTAAATGCTGTGCTTGTAATCGTTGTTTAAAGTAGAATATTCGTTAGTAATATTATCAGTGTAGTAATTACTGAATTTTGCTTTTTGTAATACTATACTTTATATTATATTTCTTGCTTAATTGATATGCAATATACATCATGCGATAAGATGTTTTTATTTAAAACTATTTATGACTAAAGTATTCTTAATAATAATGTAAATGCGAAGAGCTTCGACCAACATATCAAGAAGCTCTCGCTAAGCAGTTGGATTAAGGGCCCGATACAAAAGGCAGTTATCCTAGAAACCGCGCACATCGTGACTTCTCAGCAGCCTTTCTTTTCTTTCTGTCTCTGCAGCCCTGACCACTGGTTGTTTGAGTCATGGGATTCCGCAGCCGGTGGTGTTCTATTTTTAATATAATATGATTTGTATATAATTTGTTTTTTGGATATGAAATGTACAATATTAAAAATATGATAAATACGAATATAAATGCGAATGTTTAGATGGATAGATGTTTGTTTGTAGGTATCTCCAGAACTGCTGAACGGATCTCGATGAAATTTTGTCATACAAATAAAACATATTATGGAAGAACACATAGGCTACTAATTATGTTTGTTTTTAATACCACGCGGTCGTAGTCGCGGGCGACAGCTAGTCTTAAATAAACCTTGGAAATATGTCCCTAAAATGTTCACCACAAAAACAATTGCAAGCGCAAAACAAATGCATTACTAAAGTTTACCTCTCATCTGAAGCATAGTAGTTAATAATAATTGAAGTACTGTATTTTATTAAAAGTAAATGAGCACACCTTTTGTTCGAAAAGATTTCAAAAGCGATAGATTTTTATTTGATATCCTATTTGTGGTAAATAAGAACGTGCAAGCTCTAACAAATTGTGGCAACTCACGCTATTGTGTGCACCATACTTTACTGTCGACCATCGCCAATAAAGTAAAAGTACAACTAAAGTTTTATTACAGTATATTTTATTACAGATATGTCTAAACAAATTACAAACGTATAGTAGGCAAAGATATTTTAAAAAGCTGCATACCATTTTATAAGATGTCATAGCTTGTAAATTATTAGATTTGAACAGTGGTAGAGCCCGCTTTAACATCTTCGCACGAATTGGCCAGGCTCGCCCGGTGAAATACCACGACCACACAGAAGACAGGCGTCAAGTGGAAGCAATTCCGCGTTTCGTCTGATGAGTGTGCGTTCCGGAGGCCTAATTTAGTCCTCTTTCCCTTCCCACCCTTTTTCTTATTAGGAAAGGATGGGAAGTGGAAGTGGATTTTCTGGATGAGAGGATGCATGGAAAGAGAAAATATTTTCTTTCTGTGCATCCTCTCCTCCGTCGATTAAAGGTAGGCAAAGCACATGCAATTGCGTATGTCTATGGGCAACGATCACTTCGCTATTTCAGCGATTTCAGGTGGCCGCTCCTTATGATATAAAAAAAATATTTGATTGACTAAACATATATCTTTGCAATATTCCAATACAATTTTGTTCTAAGGGTTATATCTTTTACGAGCAATATCCTTTACTATTAAATTAAGTACTCAATTGAGTTATGCTTTAGTCAACTAAAGTTGAACTATTAAAAAAAACAGATACGTTTACATACAGTTTCTCCGAACTCAGTAAAGTTTAAATAATTTAAGCAGAAGTTCTGGTAAATACATTGGTTAGCAGCAGATGTTTATACTCGAAGGTTCAATTACATGAAATTAAACAATGACGTAGTTGCATTTCTATGTGTCGTGTCCGGGATTGACAGACGGCATCAGGTGTCCGACGGAGGCAGTGATTGATTTCACATCGGACAACAACTCAACTTACACTACAAATGCATATGCATCGCTAGGATACAGGGTGTCACAAAAAAAACCACCAATGAAAAATAATTAATAAATAACTTTGGAGGTGTAAGACCACAATGGTGTTATTGTTAAATCTTCAGAAATTAAAATAGTTTTGAATTTTAATATAAGATCTCTTTGCTGTACCAAAATTTATACTACTATTACAAGTGACATGATATTCAGAATTGTAACTCAATAAGTTTTTATAAACCAACTAAATTAATTAAAACAAAGTTACTATGAATACGTTGAAGATAATAAACATATAACAATAGTAAAATTATTTATTCCTAAATGTGAAAAATGTTATATTTTTAAGATTTTTTTTGAACATCCTGTATATGAATGACAAGCATGACGGGTGCTGAGTCCGCCAAATTCGAAAGGGGTGTTCCACTTGGCTCGTTTTATATCTATTGTTTATATGAGACAAGGGACGGTTTTGATGGAATGCCTATTTTATTATCGTTCAATACGGATTTGTATAAAGGTGACGTTTATATTTCGAACTGGCAACGTTTTGATCAGCAAAAAAATAAAAAAAGCATGATTTTTTTTTTGTTTTTTTCAATTGGCATATGAATCGTTTATTAGTTTCAGCCATATGACGCCCACTGCTAGGCATAGACCTCCCCTTAAACATCGCCACGATATTCGGTCCTGTGCTACTCGCAGCCTGGATGCTTCCGCAACCTTGACCAGATCATCGGCATATCTTTCGAGAGATCTGTACGCGCTGCGTCGACCTGTCTGTGGTCATACTGTTAGGATAAGATTCAGTATAATTTGTATAGTATATTAAATCTGGCTCACGGATCAAGCACTTCAAGCAATCTGAAGGTCCTGGGTTTGAATCCCGCTATGTATCAATGTGTTTTTCAATTGCCGGTTAACATATGTACATTTATCCGTCGTTCTTACGGTGAAGGAAAACATCGTGATGCACATATCTGAGATGAAATTCAATGATATTTGTGAAGTCAACCAACCCGCACTGGGCCAGCGTGGTTGACTATGGCCTCGTCCCCTACCTATCTAGTAGGCTCTGAGCCCCTCAGTGGGGACGTATAGTTGATGATGATTAAATTTGTTTTACCTGTTTTAACCAAATTAACAAAAATATTTTAAGTCACCATTTTATAGCAACATCGTCTTATTTCCTTTCAAGTTCAGTAATTACCTTTACAACTAGTCGTATTATCTTGGAGAATTTGCAATTTAAAACATTCATAACTAAAATCTGGTGATTCAAAATCTTGAATTAAAATTAAAGTCATTAAAGCTATTTAATTGACTTTAAACTCGTAATCTTTCTCAGATTCTGACCTGAATACCTCAAAGCTGGTAAACTTTTAATAGATCCTTAACTCAATCTCATCGTGCGCTTCGCCGTGACGAAATTACGGTAAGTCTTTCTGCAATAAAATTTCACATAAAGACCATTTTATAATAGGGTCATAAAAGTGACTATCTGAGTGGGATAAGGGAGGGGCCCTTCAGGCACTTTTTCTAATTTTATGACCCGCTTTTCTCTGCCCTTACTCAAACACAATGAAAAGTAATTCGTAAGAACACCTGAGACATCGACAAACAATATGAAAACGCTAATTGGCGCGACAATAGGACGTTATTGTCAAGGATTTACAAAATTAATACAAAAGCCTTCTGTTCTATATATTACAAAGGTAGGCAATAAATAGGAAAACCTCTTTAGTATCTTACTAATATTATAAATGCGATTGTTTGGATGGATGTTTGTTAGAAGGTATCTCCGGAACGGCTGCATGAATCTCGCTGAAAGGAATAGGTGTAGATCATAGTCTGGAAGAAAAAATAGGCTACTATTTAAGTTTTTTTATACCTCACGGACGGATTAGCTGAAATTTGGAAAATATGTAGAGCATAGCCCGGAAAAACACACAGGCTTGTATATATTGTTTTACTTAATTACGCGCGGACGGAGTGGCGGGCGACCGCTAGTTCGATATTATACCATGAATTCTGTAATTTTA
>NW_013530935.1:5512443-5576066 GCF_000836235.2 Papilio xuthus
CGCTAGTTAGATAATATATCATGAATTCTGTAATTTTACTATCATTACTTTTTAAAGAAACAAAAATAATACCAAAGAATATACCTAAATGAATCTTTTTATAAATTGAATATATATCAAGCAAAATAGTGCTCTGTTCCGGAATGTCGCAAATTTCCGGACGATTTTTCATTATCCAACCGCACGGTCGGATCATTACAAGTTGCTCAAGCGATTAATTAGTCGCCGTGAACGCGAGGGCGTTTTGATTACATCGATAATTGTTTTCTAGTGTGTATATTTCTTTACATATTACTACAGACTTGTTAGTACGGTAGCTTTGGATTGTTATAATATTACTAAAAATTTGAGTTTAAAAAGGACCTAGTTTCTATTTTAAGGGAAAGAAAATATGTTTTTGTTTTGACAAGTGTATACGAGGGTTTGTGTTGTACGATTTAATTTATTTAGACAAAACATATCTTGGATAAAAGAAAGTCGTGTTAGTTTACTATTTATAACTCAAGAACGGCTTTACTCTACTAGCTCAGAGCTAGGAGACGGACATAGGATACTATTTATTCACTTTTCTTTCGCATTGTTACCTTAAAGAGCTGCTTTTTATTTAACTTTATAAGTTTTTTTATATGCACGCGAACAGAGTCGCGGGACACAGCTAGTTAAATAAAAAAAAAGAAGTTGCAATTTAAAAACAGATCCATATATTATTTACAAAACGCTGTACGAAGTTTAATCTAAATATTATGAATGTTTGAGAATGATTTTTTAAATAGTAACTGGTGACAAAAAGGTTGGTTGGATTATAAAGTTTTTTTTTTTTAAATTGAAGAACATTTTAGATGTTTGAATTTAAGTATATTCTTATTTTAAATGATGTCTATTTCAAATACCATGTTGTTAAGGAACCCAGATTTCCCCTCTACGTATTTATATTTAGGAGATTACGGAATACAAAAACTGAACAACAAAATATTCCTAATGTCATTGTTTTCGCAATATCAAATGGACTCAGCTCGTTTTACGATCTCTGAATGTTTTTCGTAAATAAAGTGAATAGTTAAAATCGCGCTTCGCATCTTTGTCCGAGCCAATTTAGAGCAATGGCTCGATGGAATCGTTAAATTTAATGTACACTAACTTGATGCTATAAAAGCGAGTTAATCTCAATACACCGATAGCGCTTATTATCCATAGTGATGTACGCAAAATGGTAAATATATCGATAATTTTTATAATGCATTATATCGATATCGATAAGGTATGTTAATAAATTTTACTTTTATAATTTTATTAAGGCTTAAACGGTCATTTATAGTATTTTTTTCTTTTGTTGCAGTATAAAATATTGTTAATTTTGTATTTATATTTCTTAAATAATCTACTAACTAAACGCTATGTCGATTTTAGAGTTTGTCTTATCGATAATTAACCTTATCAGAAACAATTAAATTTCTTGTGGTAATTTTCTTTCTTAATATCACTTAAATAATATAAAATTTAAATCGTTTAATAAACGGTTTAAATAAAATTCTAGTGCTCATTTCAAACTTGTTCCCATCCCTAGCCGGAAATAAAAATCGTAAATGAAGCCATTCGTGCTCTGAGGCGGTCTCTAAATGCGATTAACTACTTTTGGGGACCACCGACGTTTACTGTCCTTTTATTTCAGGTGGAAATGTTAGTTATTTATTCACTGAGGTACCTTAAGTTCAATGAACTTAGCGTATTCGATTGATGCGTAATAATTTTTTAAGTAAAGATAAAAAACAGTAATTTCTTTCTTACTTTATCTTATAAGGTGTTTAATTGAAAAGGTATTATGCAGTTAATCTCACATTTTATTACTTTATTCTTTCTTTACTCTTATACAAAAACCAAACCTATATCCCCACTGCGTAATATTTTATACGGACATCGCTTAATTTGTTACAATTTTACTAATATTATAAATGTAAATGTTTGGATGGAGGGATGGATAGTTGGATGTTAAAAGGTATCTATTAATTTGGAAATTTGGCATAGATGTAAAACATAGTTTGAAAGAACTCATAGGCTAGGATTTAAGGTTTTTTTATTTCGCGCGGACGGAGTCGCGGGCGATAGCTAGTTTGTAAATAAAATACATAATATCGTCATACAATTTCTCGGGTAACCATATTTAACTGGTCAAATAGTAATCTCCTGTCCATTAACCCGTGGCCGGCCACCGTGTTACCTCAATTTCCTTTTTTTCCACATCAAATTCAATTTACACTTTATTTCCACAAGGGTTTCCCGTTTGCAATTCTATTTCATAAACTTATAAAGGGTGTTACCAAATTTTTAAAAAATAATATTGTTTTTTTTATAGTTTTTTTAAGTATGTTGACTCATACATATCAGACTCGCCATACCACTTCCGTAGTTTATAGGAGTCACACCTTCTAAACCTTTTTAAGTCTAAATTCCACATCAAATTGTAACACTCTATAGTTATTAAAAGTGATAAAATCTTCCAATTCATTGTACTCAGCATGAAAATGACAGTCGTTAAATAAAAAAAAACATTCGTAAATGTAAAAAAAAATCAAACCGAGTGACTGTCTTTGCTAACTCCCATCTCATTAATATGCTACCTTTGAAATCTGTTAGTCTTTGACGCACCACTGATCATTTCATGACAAAAGGAAACTCCCGAAGGACGAAAAGCTTTCGGTTTTCTCTATAATTGTTTATGCAGGATTCAGGTGGATGCTGCGACGATGATATAACAAATTGTCGGATATATTTTATAAAAAAATTAAGATAAGGCCACTAATTGATGATGAGACGTGATGTAAATAAAAAAAGGAAATAACAGTTTAACAGTGGTAGAGCCCGCTTTAACATCTACGCACAAATTGACCCGGCTCGCCCGGTGAAATACAACGACCACACAGAAGACAGGCGTGAAGTGGAAGCTATTCCGCGTTTCGTCTAATGAGTGTGTGTCTCAGAGGCCTAATTTAATCCTCTTTCCCTTCCCAACCTCTTTCTTATAAGGAAAGGATGGGAAGTGTAAGTGGACTTTCCGGATGGGAGGATGCATGCTTGGTCGCTCGTTTGCCACCTTATGATATAAAAAAAAGAATTACTGTTGCACTTAAATTAAAAAAAAAGAATTTAGAAAATCTTACTTTTTGCTAATATATTGTTTGAAGGCATCTCCGGAACGGCTGAACTGATCCCACTAAAATATGACATAGATGTATAACATAGACTGGAAGAACACATAGGCTACTAAAGAAAATTGATATATTTTTAAGTTCCGCGCAGACGTAGTCGCAGGCGACTGCTAGTTTTCGGTAAAAAAAGAAAATACAAAAAAAAATGTACCTACTCAATTATCAACTATGAAATCAAAATAACATTATAGTTATGACGGATTAATTTGTTTTCTATAAATTCGTTGTTATCATATTATATCTTGGGTAGTTATTTTTATAAATCTATGTAGACGTGGTCACCCTACAAGTACTCCATTGATCTCGCCGCTAAAGCGTGCCGCCAAAGACAAGCCGCCCGAGAAAAGGCATCCGGCGGCGACTGCTTCCGCCCGCACGCACCTTTAATGAACTAAAAACACAACATTAGGTTGCACACACACTTATGAATTTTTGAATCCACTCAAGTTAACAGGAATTTAAAATCTTGGAGGATTTTTTCTAAAAAGATTATTTAATTTAACTTTATATAACAGTAAATCTCACGGTTATATTTATTTGAAAGTAACGATTAAATTTGACTAGTGCAATTGTTTACTTAAATTGCTATAAAAACTTAACCGCAACTTAGTAATTTTATAATAAACTTTCAATCATCTTCCAAAATTGAACTAATAACAAAATGTTTCTCAATATATTACTATTATAAAATTATTATTATATTGTTGTAGTGTATAAGAGGCCTTATACACAATGTTTAGCGATAGTCATTTGTTTTTTGTTATGCGGAAATAAGAGTAAAAATGAGACAAGAATACCTCATAGCATATAGTGTCTTTTGATCACAAACAAGTAAGGATAAAATATGTTAAATGTTAACTTTTTGTTTCTGTATACTTCTGCTATTAAAATATTTTATAGACTTAGGATCTCTTTTTTGTAATATAGCTGTCGCCCGCGACTCCTTCCGCGCGGAATTAAAAAAAAAACATAGTAAGTAGACGATATGTTCTTCCAGAATTTAATCTACATCTATACCAAATTTCAGCAAAATCCGTGCAACTGTTCTGGAGATACCATAAAATAAACATACATCATTCGCATTTATAATATTAGTAAGATTTTTTCTTATTTTTTTTCAATTTAAGAAAATATAAAAGTGTTTCTTAGCAAATCTACGCGTGAACGCTTCACAAAGTTTGTGACGTAGCCTGATGAGATTGAGTTGAGGACCTACTTATTCGTCATTGCTTTTAATAAAATAATTCTTAAAGCTTTAGTAATAGGGTTCATTTTTGGGTAGATACTAACAATGGTATGATTGGACGTCTCACGATTACAAAACCGCGAAAAATATATTCGCTTCTTACACATTTAATCGACGTACTTTTAATGAAAATTGGACCTTAAATGCTTCCATGTAATGTTCTTTTTCCGTTGTTGATTTTGTAAGAATTGTGAGAAAACAGTTGAAGTGAAATATTTAACGAAATTGACGTAAAATTATAGGCTTGGTTACATTAGGGTAAATTTTTGTTTTTATACAGAAGTATGCAGGAACAATGTTATTTATGGTTTAGAGTTTAAAGTACGTTCTGCGAAGGGCAAGATAGTCTGTTCGAATTCGGCAATATTTAGTGAAACTATAAAAAATTAATTACTTTTACAACTTTTTTATTTTGACTATTTTTAATTAACAACAATAATTTATGGTACTTTTCGTTTATTTATTTTTACTTTTGATTTCATTTTTTTAAAGTTCTGTATGGAAAACATTTATCCTTTTAGCTGACCGCAATTAAAACCATAAAACGGTATGCGATATATTCATAAAAGTTTAGTTTTAACGCTGAATAAACTCACGTTAACGTCAATAAAAACGGTCAGTTAAGTTTCAATAGAAAATGTTTCGATGCGAATAACGTACGATATGCTTTTTAAACTTCAATATTAAAAGGATTAAAAAAATCTATGGTAAAATACCTTTTAGATTTGGTGATGCATGGCCAATTCAAACTTCCAGATGTAGTGACCAGTGGTCGATATAGAATGCATACGGTATAGTATTTTTTATAAAATTAAAAAAAATGAATATCAAGACAGTATAGTGACTTTGTTTGCAGTGACATGTATTATACTTATTGGATTCCACGCTCGAAATAATTTCATCGCTTTAATTATCTTTAAAAAGACAGAGACAAACATATGTTTTAATCCAATGATCACCCGTAGAACTTCTCTGTCAATATTTTAGTATGGAACAGTGGACCTATCACGAATGTCATCGACAAGCGACTTCGTATCGTCATTTACGTAAAAATCTATATTAGATTTTTGGTGTACTTTACGTCGATATTTCGCTTGCCACAAATTTTCGTCCTAGACCCACAGGAATCGCCAGTTTTCGTAATATTACCGTAATAGATTTTTAAAAAGAAAATAACTAATAGTAAATATCCTTCGTGTGACGATATACTTATGGTTTTTTTTCGCAATTAAATCAACTTATGACAAAGATAAACTCAGTAATAGTGTTCGAACATTTCTATACATTCCATGTCCCCCTGTCTGCAGCATTAACACCCCATTAGCTATGCCCCTGTTGGGTGAAAATCGAACCTTTTTTTCCATGTTAATTAAACAGATTAAAGCGTACACCGCGTGACCCATTTTTCCCCACATGCGTGTTATTTTACCCCCACTGGGGAAGGATTACAGAAGGGTAACGTTTCAATGATTTAGAATAATGTTTAATTAATTAAGGATATATTACTCTGGACTCTCTAATTGGATGTCCATTATTTTCCTTGTAAAATTTTATTTCGCATTTTATGATTTGTTTTCCTTATCATTTAAAAAAAAGTGCTAATTAAAATTTATTTATGCAAAATTAATTCGGCTGTTTTAACTGTGTTATAAAAATTCTAGTACATTCATATAAAAAGAAATATAAAATCTATTAAATAGATTTCTCTATCGTCTCTACTAAGAATAAGAAATAGTTTACAATTCTGTAACAAAAAAAAGGTAGTAAGAACAAATAAAAACACAATTTATAATGCAAAACAATTTAAATAACTTCATCTAAAGTTACAAATAGACCTTTGACGTTAATCGCAAACCCGACAATAGGATAACAAGGAAACCACGAAGCGTAACAATAATAAAACCCCCGAAAGGGTACCTCGAATCTCGTCTTCGAGTTCGGATGAGCGGTTACATGACAAATTGCCTGTCCCACAACCCTTACGCCAACGCAGGTAATGTATGATTTATGAGACGAAAATAGAATTCCACGTTTTCTATCACGCTTCTTTGGTAAGCTAAATTGACAGAGAAATAGATTCGCTTGTTCTTTTTTGTGATGTTAATACTAGCTGTCGACCGTGAGTCTGCGCGGAATTTAAAAAAAAATAGCCTATTTGTTCTTACAGACTATGTTCAAAATGTGTGGCAAATTTCATCAGAATCCGTTCAGCCGTTCCGGAGATATCTTTTAACAAACATCCATCCATCTACACATTCGCTTATATAATATTAGTAGCATGATAGCGAAAAAAACACATGTTGTAAATGTTATAAAGATTTGTGGTATGTATTATAATTCAAAATATTACTTTAAAAATAGAACAAAACACGTCCAACAAAAAAAATGTTGATAAACAAGTGAAAAAAAAAGAAAAAATGTAAAAAACATCACATCATTTTTCATACTAATAGCAAGTCATTTAGAAGTTGCGGCAAAAAAAACTAAAGTGGATCATAATATTCGATTATCTATCCATCCCTATGCGCCTTGATTTGATTAAATCTCCCTTTTACTGCAATTTACCAGAAATAGTTGCATTTAACCGCATTTCGGGGAGAACTACGGATTAGTGAGGACTTGGGGTGAATAATATTTCGTCGGAAAAATTCATTATTATGGTACTATATGTTTGTAAATTTTATTTTGACTGAACGTCAGGATTACGACTGTCTAGAGGTAAATAAATTATCGATTTGTTTTGTTACAATCAATCATATCAGGAATATTATAAAGCAATTTATTCGCAATTTCTTGCCTCGCACAGTCGCGTTGTGGAACGGTCTGTCCTCGGCGGTATTTCCAAACCAATACGACTTAGGGACCTTCAAGAAGCGAGCATACCATTTCCTTAAAGGCCGGCAACGCATCTGCGGTTCCTCTGGTGTTGTGATGTCCATGGGTGTCGTTGATCACCTCGGTGTTCCTGCCACTCGTTTGCCCCCTTCTCTTATAAAAAAAACATGCTCCGATAATAAGCATTAAACCTAGAGCTATGTAAAATTTTGTTACACATTTTGTGTGCTCCGAAACTGAAATTCTATACATTATTGTTGACTTTATCTTTCAAATATTGACATTTTATATATTTTAATTCAAGGTTTTGTACATTCAGATGCATTAATATGCATTTACAAAGCTTCTACAACTAGTATACGCTTTCGGTTTCAAATATACGTATACGTGCATTCGTCCGTATGCTTCCGACTATGATTTTGACGAACTTTAGCATAAGTATTCTTAAAACTGAAGACCTTTACAATTTTCGAAACTTTTGTTACATATGTATACAGCTGACTGTACTCCCGAAAGAAATTTAAGTTTATTAAACTTGTCTTGGGAGTTACGTGAACATAAGAGCGGGGTACATATGTATACATATTTATTTTCATTTTGTTTCTCCCAATATGAGCTTCCTGTATAACATAGTATGGCGCCAGCTGCCCTCACATAATTCTTGTTATCGTTCAATACTACCAGTGATAATTCCTTGCAAGAGGTATATCCGAGAATTCACTAACATGTTACAACATACAGGATGTTTGAAAATGTTTATAAATAAAAAAGACAAAAAATATACTGATGATTATTTCACGTTGTAAAAAATTGGGTCTAAAATTATAATATAATTAGATTCATGAATATCCAGAATTTAAATTTAATCGTAGTAAATAATATGGGCCATTATTTTTTACGCAGTGTTACAGAATTATGTTAAGGTGTATTTTGAATTTGATAAATTATACTAAATTAATTTTATTTACACCTTCAAATAGACATACATATCGTTAATTGTATAATCAAAACACCCTGTATAAAGATGATTTCAATGAATGTTGCATGAAGTATTTTCTCGCGTTGATATTATTTACCGCACCCCCGCAATAAAGCTGTCGCCAATGAAGACAAACTGCACCGGACATCTTGCTTGAAGCCGGCTCTGTTTTTTGCTTGACCCTCGCCTTAACAGGGAATGACCCGGACACAATTTGCTAGAGAAATATCACAAAAATCATATTACGGGTCATAAAAGAATCTTTACGTAATGGATACATTTTTTAAGCTAAAATGCACGTAGAATATCGCTTTTTGGTTAGTGAAAAGTGTTAATTTCAAGAGATAAAAGTGGAGAGTCAAAAATGCTTTCTCTTATTCTGTTGCTAAATTAAGACGAATACTATTTTGTAACGATAAATCCATTAACATGGAATTTACTAACAAGATTACGCGAAAAGATAATGATCATAAACCTATCGAGCTAATACTAAAGTAATAAGTTCTTAAAGAAAGCTATCTATCATAGTAAAGTGGGAAAATTAATACTATATTTTAGTTAAATACATGAATATTAGTTACATAATTTCGTCGTAAATAGAAGTTAAAAAACGTTGTATCGTTAACACGTATCACAAACATAAATCCCTGACCAATCTGGTAAGTATATTGAAAATAAATTTAATCCCCCGTGTCACGTCGCTTGGCACGCGCGTGACACAAACCAACACCCTGTATGCAAATCGGGCTCGAGATAAATTTGCATGCCTCATACTTTGTGACTTTTAAAGTAATGAATATAAGGATTTGAATTTTTATTATAGAGGAAATTAAATAAGATACAATATCAGTTTCATACTTTACTGTAATGTTTTGATAAAATCTTTTTTATTTATTTAATCTGTTCAACCTGAATATAGTCTGCTATTGTAGGTCTGTAGAGTCTTAATTTAAGTACAAATTAGTGCCGCCTATTCGAAATATTAAGCTGATTATATTAAATGGTTCTGAAATTACAGTTTTTTATCTAGTGTATTTTACTTATTAAAAAGTTGCCTTACGGATTGCTAAATGCTCGTCAACCGTTTCCGTGTTTAATAATTACACTTGATTAATTTGTTAATTACCAGTTTTATTTATTACTGTAACACGTTTGATGTTCATATTTATAGTATTGGTCGGATGGCTCCGTTGTTTATAGGACGTTGTACAAAGGGAAATAGCGAGAGCGGGGGCGCCTTTGTTCAGCCAAGGGGAAATAATTAGAGCAGATTCGAATGAAGATGCGGAAGGAAATGAAATGAAAAAAAACAACAATAATAATTCATCAGGTAAAAGGAGAGATAATCCAGAAAATTTTAACAAAGCTCGCAAAAGGGAAAAAAATATGGGAAATTCATCCTGGAACGGGATACGAGAGAGAAGCAAATTAGCAATTATATTATAAAAAATTCAGAGTGGGCTTGTTTTAAAAGCCGTGTCGTTTACTTCTGTTGTTTATTAATCTGAACTCGGATAAAGTTACTTATTATATTGTTTACATTCGAGGTAAAAGCGTTTTGTTTCGAGCACATTGTTACAAATAATAATATTCATCGAATATATGTGTTTTGGACAAAAACGATAAACGATTTCAGTTAGTCTTAATCGGCACTAAAGAGAAAAAACCTTTTATTATAATAGAAATAGAGAAAAACAAATCATATTAGCGCATACACACATACACATGTACTGCATAGATTGTAATCTATTTAAGACCTAGCTTAAGAGAATTCACTACCTCCTGTAACACAGGCACCCACCTTCTATAGGAGACAGAGTCCTGAAATACAATAATTTGCACAAGAAAAAGGGAAAGAGAAGCACAATACTAAAGAGCAAATTATACCAAAAGAACAAGAACTGCTCAATTAAAAGACAAATAAAATGCCAATTCTTGTAAATTCGTGGTATGTTAGAATTTGTAACAGATTTGTCGGTTACAAAGCGATCACCCTCGCGGACAAAACTTATAAATATTCAATGTAAGCGATCGCTCTCAAGTGTCATCCAGTGCACTCCGCGTCTGAATAAAGACAGATGGCTTTGATCAAGGATCTCTTCAGTGGTGAGAAGAAATGTACAAGGAATTTTTATCTAATTATGTTTACGAAAATAATTTTTACTTATCGTTTTTCTAATCTGTAATAGCAATACGTAACATAACCCATTTTTTTAACGTGTAGAAATCCAGTATTTACTTAATAGTGATTTGATAAACCGTTTTGTCAGTTTGTCACATAAATTGATATCGCAGTATAGATAACTCATTATCTACTACTACTTAAACTAGATAAATTATTGTATACAGCTATGTTAGGTTTTATAACACAAACCCTTATGTCTATGGTCTAGTTATTCCTGTCTTAGGGTAGGCTCCGAGCTCCTTAGTAGAAACGTATAGTAGCTGAAGATAATGAAACCCTAGTGTTGTCTTCGTTTAAAAAATCATCCATCTTGAATTGTAACAACACTGAAGTTCAAAGATAATTATCAGTGTTTATCTAAAAACCTGTCGTTACTATTGTAAACGATACCCGGGTCTAAGTTGAGGAAGTACAATGGGCCGGATATAAAGCGACACTGATGTATCACTTTGCCCCCCGGCCTCGCGCGACTTGAGCAAAGGGCGGTAGTAAACCGAAGCCGACATCTTTACAATTTGCCCTGACATTCGCACTCAATATTGCTTTGTACAAGTGACCCTTCTTGATAAAAAAAGATAACTAGAAGTGTCTTATTCAATTTATAAAATTTAAAAGTGAGAGTTGCACTTTTCGAGAAAATTCTAGTAATTTAGATTATAAATTATAGACGAAGAACTATTAAAATTTAATCAAAATCTGAATTAAAAGTGTTTGTAGGAGTAATAGCTGATGAGGTTCTAGGTAACAAGGCAAAGGAAGAATTTAAAGATGAATCAAAATGGATGAAAAAAAACAAAGCGACAGTCTAATTTATAATTTGTAATAATTTTATAAAAGAAATTATTACAACTGTTGCATATCTAGTTACTATAGATCTTCGTAAAATAATACAATAGGAACCCCTAAACAGCTCCCTAAATTTATCGCGTGTTGATTCAATCATAGATGCCTTTTTAAAATTTGACGTCCGAAAACCAATTTGGGATTACGACGATCACAAGAATTTAATAATAATATTTATTATTTGATCTTAAGGACAATGTAAAAAAAAAATTAATAACAAAAATATTGAATATGTCGGTTATAGACGGTATAACACATCGTAACCCTAATCCACGTTCCCAAATAGCTAATAAGCTTAGTTTAAATACGAATTTGTATACGAAAGCTGGAGGACCACGTACTGTGGAAGGCATTGGGAAAGGCCTAAGCTCAGTGTTTGATGTTGATGATGATGAAACGAATTGTATTAAAATAAACAAAAAATATTGTGTTGCAGATGTCCATGGGTGTCGTTGATCACTTCGGTGTTCCCGCCGCTCGTTTGCCCCCTTCTCTTATAAAAAAAAAATAAACAAAAATTAGGACCAAAATTTGCATTCTAGTAATATTTCGTAAACTTAGTATAGATTACCAACTGCATTTAATATTGTTTCACAATGCAAAAGGTATCAAAGGGGGATCTGTCCTCTAAATGGATACCTCGGTTTTGTTGTTGACTCCAAGTTAATGTATTCCGGTGTATTGTTCCCGACAGACAGACAGATTACGATTGCTCTTGATATCAAATTGCTATAGATAATAGCTGAATGTTTTATGCCGAAGCTAAAACGTTTTGCGGTTAAATTGAGAGAGAGTTTCTCTAAGCTTTGTTACGCGACTGTATTTAGCTATACTAATGTTATATAAGTGCACTTAAATTGTTTTGTTTAAAGGGATAATTAGGCTTGTAGTTTGTAGTTTCTTTTGTATCACAACTTGCTGCATTGTGATGTATATGTATTCTTTTAATGTTTTTGTTTCTAGTTGCTACTTACTTGTTTTCTTAAATTAAATTTAAAATTGTTTCTTAAAAACTTAAACCTTTTTCTATTCGTTAATTTTTATGGTTTGCTACATAGCGTCTACGTTCGTAGCAATAACGTTTCCAATGATTAAATGTTGTTTAGAAAATCTAAACAAACATTGTCAATTATATGTTATTTATTTTAAAAAAGATAGGCAATTACAATTATACTCAACAACATTTCATCTCAACCCGAACTCCACAATCACCTTCAAAACTTCCACCCTTATGAATAATTCCCAGAAATCTATCGACAACTTGCCTTTTAACTAGATTGATAATAATTCAAAGCGAGATATGGTCAAAGGGACAAATGCTTTCCGTCTGGAAGATGGTAAATAATTAATTTGACTAATGGCACAGTTTGTTAGCAACGTTGCCGTATTTGTCGCAATCTCACAATGAAAGTGGAAGACATTTGTGTGAATTGATGGCGGTTCTTTGACTCGCCGTTGGTCTGAGTTAGTTGGGAACACGATCAAAGCGATCTTGTTGTCGTCAGCAGATTGTTTTGTTAGATATGTTTCAATTATTTTGTTGGCATTTACAATTTATACAACAAAGCCTTAAGGTAAGACTGGTAATAACAATTTTGTTTTGATTTGGAAATAAACTAAGTAATGGACTGATAATAGCAACCGCGGAAGAAATAGAGTTGCAGACTTATGGAGGAGATATAAAAAGACGAGTTCCGGACTCTCATAAGTGACACATGGATATTAAAATACCTGGCCTAAGAAGTACTTATCCTGATCATAGCTGATTCCATCCCATCAAACTAATATTATAAATGCGAATGTTTAGATGGATAGATGGATGTTTCTCTGAAAGTATCTTCAGAACGGCTGCGTGGAACTCACTAAAATTTGGCATATATGTAAAACATTGCCTGGAAGAACACATAAGGTACAAATTAAGACTCGCGGGCGACTGCTAGTTATTCTATACAGCTATACTTTTTAAAAGTCGGGATACATTATTATGAAGATACTAAAAGAAGTATTGTAAACATTGATGTCTCTTAAATAACAATTAGCAATTTGTATTTTAAAGATTATCGCATAATTTGTTTCACGCCTCGCAGAAATGTATCGTAAAATGGCCGGGTTCAGTTTAAAGCGCGCTCCAATAAATCGACTACGGCCTCGTTGACGCACAAACAGCCTGTTTTGAATTTAAGTAAGCATTCGCAATCGAGATCCGAAGCACTTAGACACGGTTGGGTACACGGAGTACACACGGTTGCTGCGTTTGGGAAGCTAAGTTCATATGAAGCTGATTAATTTTAAGTACTTGGCTATTTTTTTATAACAGAAGGGAGCAAACGAGCAGCGGGAACACCAAGGTGTTCAACGACGCCCATAGACATCAGCAATACCAGAGGAACCGCAGATGCGTTGCCGGCCTTTATTATCTGTATCTTACTTAAAATGGCATTTAGTAAAATAACGTCACGTGGCTTGTTTATCGTTAATCAAAATTAACGAACTTAATAATACAAAATGAAAATTTTGAAGAGTAATAAGTAATGATGTAATTATATGAACTATTGGTGGAACTATCAATCAACATGTTCGTAATCCGCAAAGACAGTGTGTCCCCAACGTCTTGTACTTCCGACTTAGGCTTCTTGCCATGACAATAAACGTTGATATACAGAGGGACGGGGCTCAGCCATTTACATATGTATTGCCAGTTGAGATGTTTTCAATGTTTGACAGTTTCAGAATAGTTATACTATTGTTCTTAAGCGAGGGTTCCGCTCTGATGAATACGATATCCCGATGATCCTGGTCAGAAGTGTACACTTTGTAGTTGGTAAGGACCTTAATAATTTAGTAGTAATGTCATACCTTTGTCTCTGTTAATCTGTTGAATATGTCTTAGTTATTAAATGTGTGATTTCGTGTAAATTCTTAGCATTACTTCTTAACAACTTTTTTGCTACCAGTATGTTCACATTTACCTTATACTAGCTGTTATACAACTAGTAAAGTTTCAATAAATTCACGCGTTTTTGAGAAAAAGGATCTTGGCAGACAGACGGACGGACAACAAAATGATCCTATAAGGGTTCCGTATTTTTCTTTCGAGGTACGGAACCCTAAAAACAATATATTATATTACTGTATTAAGATTTGACATTCAAATTGATCAAAAATGTGATCACTCATTTTGGTTGCGTCTTTAGAATCGTCGCTCGACGCGTGCCGGTCATCCATCAGTTTCTTTATTTGGAATTGGAATCTCATCATTGAATTCATAACTTTAGATATTTGACTGATAAAATTATTTCATATTGTCTGTTCAAATTTAAATGCACAAATTTTACTTTGAAAATATTATAAATGCGATAGTTTAGATGGATGGATACATGTTTTTTACAAGGTATCTACGATAGGGTTCATTGGATCTAGATGAAATTAGGCACAGATGTAGAACATGTTCTGGAAAACATTTACGCTATTTGTAATGTTTTTTTTAATTACGTGCAGACGACGTCGCGGGCGACAGAAAGTAAGTTATAAATGCGAATGGATGTATGGATAGATGTTTGTTGGAAGTTATCTCCAAAACTGCTGCAGAGATGTCACTGAAATTTGGCATAAAATAACATAGTCTGGAAGGACACATAGATCACTAAGGTATTAAGTTCTTTTTTAAAGCGTGACCGATGTCGCGGTCAAAGTCTAGTCATTATATAAAATTAAATATTCTGCAAGTACATTCATCAAGAAATAAATCACATTGAGAAATATATCAACTGAAATAAAAACCATTTACAAATATCCTTTTCGTTTACAAAACAGACTTAAGGCTAAGTTAATTCTAAAAGCTCGTTCCGATGCTGGATACGAACAAAACAAATTATGCCCTTTCATAAATTGAATAAGGAACAAAATAGCTTAAAATGTTATCGCGAATATTCAAAAGGGTTGTGAATACAAAATCCAGTAACAAACATAAAATTTTCTAGAAGAGACATTTATTTTTGGTTTAAAAATTAACCAATTGAAAGTGAGATTCAGCATTCCTCCAAATTGTAATATTTAAATCACAACGACAGTATTCGCATTTGATTCACATTTGAATACATATTTCAAACGTATATCAACATAAGTATGTCCTCGCTTCTTCCCTTCCCAACATCTTCTTTCCAAAACAAGATGGGTAGAGAAATTAGATTTGACATGGGATAAAAAAAAAGTTTTCTTTATCTGTACCTTTACCCTGTTCAATTAGCTTACTTATTATATTTATGTTAATAAAGAAGCATATCTAGTAGATTTATGTCTCGTCACATCCACGTCGGATTTGGCTGTCCTGAAGCCAACGCGCGGCTCAAGCGAGCTTTGTCCGTCCGAGGCGCGAGGCGTTTACACTAATTGCGATACGATACGACGCGATCCGTTCAAATCGTATTTGCATTCGAGATAAGTCCAAATCGTTACTACACGAACTTACAGTACTGTATCTCAAACTCCAGCGTTTTATGAAATGCGTGATAAATCCGTTTTTGATTAATTCATATAAATTACAACGCCTACGGATAAATAATAGCAATTATTACGATGGAAATATTCAATTTTAATTACTTTTAAAATAAATTAATTAATGTTCGAACTAATTAACTTATTTAAGTGGGTACGAAATGTAACCACTCAACGGTCGCCAAAATTTCATTAGTCAGTATTATCTTAAACCCTCTCACGTCCTGCAAAACTATTTGTCCAATCCCTAAATAACAAAAGCGGAGGAAAAACATCCAATCGTCCGGCACGTAGCTATCGCGCTCGAGAATTAGTTGCGACTTTGATCGATGGGCAAGACCGCTCTAATAGACCGAGTTTTATCGGCTTTTGGCTGAACCAAACTTGTTTTCTCTCGTTTTCCTTTCATTGATTGTTTAAGCTAAACATTTCTTAGTTTGTTGGAATTTTATTATTATTATTAATATTATAAAAACATTTATTCTACTATAGCTTGTAATTTGGTTGATCACACTTTCCTTGATCAAATATTGCACAATAAGTCTTAGTTTTTTGTCGTTTATTGAACTATTGTTTTTTTTTTAATATTAGCAGATTTTTTTATAAATTTACTAATATCTCTTTAACCATTCCAACTAAGCTCTAGGCTTGTGCTAGGATATGGTTTACGAGAATAGTCGAATGGCGGGATTCGAACTGTTGTATTAGCTGTTGCCCGCGACTCCGTCCGCGCGGAATTAAAAAAATATTCGTCGCAGCTTAATGTTTAGCCTAAAACCTTCCTCTGTAAATTGACTATCTAACAAAAAAAGAATTTTTCAAATCGGATCAGTACTTCCTGAGATTAGCGCGTTTAAACAAACAAACAAAATCTTTCATTTTACATATATATAGTAAAATTTCACAATACAAATTAAATTAAATGGTCCAAGTACTTAAACAATATTATAACAAAACATCTTCAGATAGTATTTTAAACGACCAACACGTGTTTAACAATATTTCTCATGTTTAAACATAATTTATAGATGCGTCCCTTTGATGATGACGTCATGCGTGATCAATTGAGTGTTTAAAAACCATTAAACACCAGTACTAACAATCTCTAAGCCGTTGACTTATAACTCTCACGCCCTATAGTTTAAATTTTAATACAAATTCTTAAGCAATTTTAGAATATAATAACATATATTTTAAATGTATTGAAGGGCGATAATTGCATAAATATAGAGGGATGTTTTTTTCTATCAGAATGATTTCGACACGCGCTTCCATACATGAGTGGATTTTTGTCGTTTGTCAGTTTTAAAGTTGAATTGCATATAATTATTTGCTTTACTGTTACCGTGAGAAAATTCAAGTTATATCGAATTAACTAAAACCTTTATGATATAATTATGAAGCATTAGATTTCGGTCGAAAATAATCGAAGACTTTTAAATTTATGTTTTGTGGAACACGAAGCTATCACTTTTAGTAAGCAAGGTTTTCTACTAATATTATAGTTGCGAATGTTTGGATAGATGGATGGATGTTTATTTGAAGGTATCTCCGGAACAGCTCAACGGATTTTGTTGAAATTTGGAACAAATATAGAACATAATCTGGAAGAACACATACGCTACTTATTAGGTTTATTTTAATTCCACGCGGACGTAGTCGGGGTCGACAACTAGAATATATTTAAATGGAAGCCAAATTCTTTGATGGCTTATAATTTAAAGTTTTTAAAAACGAATCGAGTATTTATCTTAATATTTAACGATCGTGTAAACATTTGAAGCAGTCTTTCCCAAAGTGGACGATAACGCCCCCTTGCGGGCGCTGCAGATCTCAAGTTATAGTAAAAGTTTCGTTTAGAATTCTCCGTTAATATACATATATAGGTTACAATAATTAATTTAATTTGAAGTTATAGTGGTTTTTAAATATGTGAAAATATGGGGGCGCGAAAAAAATATTTATTCTCAAAGTGGGCAGTAGACAAAATAAGTTTGGGAACCACAGATTTAGAGTAACAGTGTAATAACATTAGTTGCTAGAAATCACTAACCATAACCATACGTGATTTCTATTCGATTTGATGCAGACAGTTGCATGCATTGTCTAGAAACAGAATCTTCAATAGGCTTACATCAAAGGAGGCAATACCAGTGGACGTCTAATTGGATTATCCAAGAGCAATATTAGCTCAATATACTGACGATAGTCACCCTTGCGAGTATTCGAATCGCCGTAGGCGTTGAGAGGAATGACAGACTCTATATGGTTGCTAATATTAAAGTTTGTATGTTTGGTAGAGTATTTGGATTATATTAAGTCAATACTATTGAAACTTTCGTGATATACTAATCTTATATCTTTAAATGAGCACTTCTTGTATATATGTATATATATATACAAGAAGAATAATAAGAATTGCTTCCAATCCAATTATATGTATAATTGGAATCTCGGAATCGACTCCAACGATTTTCATAAAATTTAGTATATAGGGGGTTTCGGGGGCGATAAATTGATCTAGCTAGGAATCATTTTTAGAAAATGTCATTTTATTCGTGTTTTATCGATAATCAACTTAAACATAAGCTTAACGTTTTCTATCGGTAAGATCGAAAAATATTATTCATATTATATCATTTTATTAGTAATTCGTACTTAAATACAATTTCCAAAAAACACAATTTAGAAAAAAAAAATCGAGCAAAGCTCGGTCATCCAGGTTCTATAATTTAAACCGACTAATACTGACTTATAAACTCTAGTGACGGCTCTGACTAGTAGTGTGTATCGCCCACTAATTTTACTATATAATGACTTGCCCAGAAGAAGGACCCCCAAAGAATTGTAATCAGTGTCGTCGCCGGAGTTTGGATCAGAGTAGCCGTTTTTAATTAATTTATAAGTCAATTTGAATACTACTACTTTGGATTATAATTTTTAGTTTCGACAAAAAAAATAAGTAGATTTTTTCGCTATAACATTTTTTTATCTAACACAAAGTTTGAACTATGATTGGGTTCTTATATGTTCCCATGACAATATCATATTGTTCTACAATGGTATAGTTCTTTTAAATATTAGTGATGAATAATGTTGCTATAATTTCAATGAAAAAAGTGCAATTTTTCAAACGTAGAAAGAAAAGAAACAGTTGTGAAAAATGTTTAAAAACAAGCAAATTTTCACAAATGACATCGAGCCACGGATGGTGGATAATAGATGGCAGTCGCATCTGACCGACGATGTATCGGACCGAGATTTACATACATCTGGCAAGATTAATGACGGCAACGCCGTGTGTTCATAGCTTAGCATTAATGGACAAAGTTTTGAGACTGGCTTGTATTATCGTTCCTACACGTCTCTGATATATGAAGATACAGTAATGGCGCAGTTACATTCGTCTATAGTATTTCGTAGAATTGGAATTTGTCTGTGGTATTTTTTTTAATTTCGCGGTGAGGTCGTGGGCAACAGATAAAATTTAAGAATACGGAAATTACAATAAGTAATTTAAGAAGTAAATTAAGTGTTTAAACTTTTTACGAATCAAAGACCAAATAATAGTTCCTACTGAATTTATTTCGTTACTTTTGTACTCAGAAAACTTAAGATCTTTAACAATTCTTCCTTAAATGTCTGTCTGTTAAGGAAGGCGTTTACTAGTTATAATATAATATAGTCTAGGATATCTAGATAAGGAAAAGATAGGAAGGGAAAGTGGATTTGATGGAAGAGGGAATGCATAAGAAAGGGAAATATTTTCCTTTTGTGTATCCTGTCCTGTCCTCCATAGATTAGAGGAAGGAAACTAATCTCAAATTGCATGCAATGGCCAGCGGTCGCTTCAGTTTTGGCGAATTCAGGTGGCTCGCTCGTTTAGCCTACGATATAAAAAAAGTAGTTGGTGAGAATTAAGTAGTTACTTTCTTCCACTATAAATTGGTCTGAAAAATGTTGTCTGCTCGCTTAGATCGAATCAAAGTCAAAACTTGAACAACAAAGAAACCACAATCTCTTCCACCTCGGAATAGGTACGTTGCTATTATTTCGACGTAAATCTTCCACATATAAAACGTTCGGACCAACGTCCGATTTCCTATTCTACAAAATGCTTGTCCATCCTGATAGATGTCCACCTACGTTGAAAATTTCTCTGGTTATCCTAGCACGAAAAATACGTTCAGGAATTTCAACTCTATGACCAACGAAATAAAAACAAAAATCGTTTGATTCAATGTATCTTTAGATTGCTTCGGGAATGGTGGCGAAGAAAAATCAGATTGCATCGTTAAAAAACGTCCGCAATTACTTCTCTTATCTATTGGATTTCCGAACTGACAGTTCTTTGGAGCGTTAAAAAACAAGCGTCAGTCAAAGTAATCTGGCCAATTAAATTGTAACATTACACCCTCATGGCTCATTAAAATTCAGAAAACATCGGTAAGGGAAAATCTGTGCCTTTTTGAAGATAAGATAATTAGATGGCAATTATTTTTATTGTTTTTTTTTAAATTTGGCAGAATGGCAACGTTTTGTTTTACACATTTATAATAAAAAAGAAAAAAATAACATTCTAAATTTAAAACGTAAACTTTTTTAACAATAGAAAGTTGACTTACGATAAAAAAAAACAACAAAAGAGAATCTGAGGATATTTGTCTTTGATATTTGAATACGCTCTTAAAAAACCTAAATTGGATTGCTAAGTCATAATATCCTCTTATTGATATACTCAGAGTCATATATTAGTGATTAAGGAACTATCCTTAGTCTAGTTTAAGATTATTATCAAATCACTAACTATCGACTATTTGTCTCCCTTGGTACTGCAATTAGTGAGTTACGATGCGCATAGACGTAAAATAACATTTGCAATTTAGTAAGGGTTGTCGTGATATGCAGAATTTCAAGCCGTGCGTACATCCGCGCGTTACATAATTCACGCTGCATAAATTATCTATGTTGCCACTTTGAGAGCAATTACCAGGTTTCCATTACATAACTCATCGATGACTATTCACTCAAGACGATCTAAGTAAGTATGGAGATGGATTTATTTTATTTAAGATTAACTTATGTTGACTTTTTAGCCTACTACATTTCTAAAAGCTGCAATTGAAAAACCCAGCTGCTAGATGTTACGAAAACAAAAGAAATCACAATTAATCACAAAAAGAAAGGAAGATGCAAAGTTCTGAACTAAGACACCAATAGCTACGTTTAAAAATGATTATCTTGAAATGGACTAAGATTTGGAACTAGCCACCATAATAACCTTTTGTGAAGCTTCAAAATACTTGTATTACTACATCCAAAGATAAATCATACGTAGCGTATTGGATTCGGAAGAGACTTCAGACAGAATTTCATAGTAATGATCATCAATCTTTACAAAATAAGAACCATGTAACATTTAAATGAAATTGGACAATGAAATTGTGTAACTATATGTCGCCTCAACTCAATATCTTTGAAATATAAAACAAAAACACAGGGTACCGAAGAGCTGGCAGCTACCTCGGACAAAGAATTAGTTTAGCTGTCCAAAGGGGGAACGCTGCCAGTGTCTTCGGGACCTTGCCTAAAGGGACTCCTTTTAATAATATATTTTAGTAAATTATTCGTTTTTTAATATTTTATTTTATATCATAGATTTAACACTATTCATTAGATTCTTTGTTAGTTTCTTGTTAAAAATTGCATAAGTTATAATAAAGTTCTTATTTTGTATTAGACTTAATGACTTATCAAGTTGTTTAAGCAAAAATTGTTTAAAATAATAAACAGTTATATTGAAACAGAATCTGTTTCCATATTATGTAATTCTGTAAGCCCTTGTCCACTATTCTAATAGCGGTCTACTGAATAATAATCAAACTCACATAAAATTTCAATAACGAGCGCGGTAACTGCTTTCAGATGCAAATCGACTCCAGATTCGTACAATGTACGTAACATGGATTATTGAACTTAGTTTCACTAAGTTATAATTGTTTTATGATAAGTTTTTAACCGACTTCAAAAAGGAGGAGGTTCTCAATTCGTCTGTATGTTTTTTTTTATTTTTGTTCGATGATAACTCCGCCCCTAGTGGTCCGATTTTCATATTTATTTTCATAATTTAAGTTAGTTACTTTTTAGAAAACAGGATACTAATTCGCTGTTGTATTTTCAGACTGGTCGTGGTCATCAGTGACCGTCACCACGAGCCGCTAAAGCTTACTAATATTTTCCTTTTTGTATATTGGATCTGGGGGTCAGTTATGGCCACTCTGACCTGGTAAGTCCATCTCATAGAAGATGGTAAGGAAAAAGATAGGAAAGGGAATGTATTTATTAAGTCTTGATACTTACTAATCTGTTAGACTAGATTACTATAAAACATTTTATGAGTCGGTGGCTCAGTGGTCAAGCACTTGACTTGCAATCTGCAGGTCCTGGGTTCGAATCCCGCCATGTACCAAAGTGTTTTTCGATTTCCGTATTACATATGTATTTATCCGACGTTCTTACGGTGAAGGAAAACATCGTGATGCAACCTGCACATATCTGAGAAGTAATTCAAAGATGGTGGTTGACTATGGCCTAATCACCCTTAACTTAGGGTAAGCTCCGAGCCCCTCGGTGGGGACGTATAGTGAGCTGATGATGATGATTTTATGAGTAACATTAATAAATACATCTTATCTTACTAATATTATACTTGCGAATGTTTAGATGGATGGATGGATGTTTCATTGAAGGTATCTCCAGAACGGTTGAACGGATCTCGATGAATTTTGGCAATTAAATAGAACATTGTCTGGAATAGCACATAGGCTAATCATTATCAATTTCGCGCGGACACAGTCACAGACGACAGCTAGTTATATATATTTCATAAAAGTATATTTATTGCGAAATTGTTTCCATTATTAAAGATGGTCTTCATAGACATCACATTCCTTATAAAATAATGCAGACAACGTTTCGCAATAATGTCCGACGCGAACTTGACTAACTTTCCAGTTATTAAAATATGAATATACAAAGACATCTAAAATACAACTGCACAATCAAGATTTTAATCAAATCACGTCCGCGCAAACAAAGACAAAATTCCTCGGCCACCCGCGTCAAACGGACCAGGTAATCCGGTCCGTACCATACGTCTATATTAAAGCTGTTTTGGTCGTATGTCTGCACAAAACAAAGACGGCCTTTAGCCTTTCAGAATTTCAGCGAGCGTTGTCCATTTAGCTAGAGGCTACAATTATCTGACCAAGTTATCTAGAGCTGCATCGTTTCATTTATCGGTGACGATAAATTCGACCCGCTTAACACTACCGTGTGTCACTTTATGCTGGTTATAAACCAGTTTGAGCCAGATGTAAGGGGTATAAACCGGTATACAATAGACACAGAATGCGGTTTTCGTGTATGAAATGGTGACATGTGAAAGGTAAGGTGCGTTTAATAATTTCGAGCCGTTTGATCTACAAATTGAAATTCAATGTCGTTGAATTGCCCTCAGGGTTAGTACAAAGATCGTATAAATTATGAGTTTCCAGAAAAGAAAGGATGACTCGTATTAATTTCAATTAATAAGGACCTGTCACTTTTTTTACAATTACTTGATTTGAGTACATCTATCTTAGCTTTTCAATATATTATTTTTTCTAAGTTTTTTTTATAACATTTGGTGGCAAACGAGCGAGCGGCCACCTAAAATCGCTGAAATAGCAAAGTGACCGTTGCCATAGACATACGCAATTGCATATGCGTTGCCTACCTTTAATCGACGGAAAAGGGGATGCACAGAAAGAAAGTATTTTCCCTTCCCTTGCATCCTCTCATCCGGAAAGTCCACTTCCCATCCTTTCTTTATAAGATAAAGGATGGGAAGGGAAAGAGGACTAAATTAGGCCTCCGGGACGCACACTCATCAGACGAAACGCGGAATTGCTTCCACTTCACGCCTGTCTTCTGTGTGGTCGTGGTATTTCACCGGGCGAGCCGGGACAATTCGTGCGAAGATGTTAAAGCGGGCTCTACCACTGTTTCATTTTATGTAGATTATTATTAGATTGTTATGTATCATATTTTTCTAATGTTCCGTCTCCCGAAATGGCTGAAAGCGGATTGTGGAGGTTCGTTTGGCTACGCCATATGGTCCATGGTCTTTACTTAGCCCTCTAAGTTACAGACGTGAGTTGTATTCGTTTATTTAAATTACGTGGTCATTACTAATTAGTATAATTTTAATCATAATGTTCTATCAACTCAAATTAAGTTACACAATAGTTAATTACAGATTAATCGTAAATTAATTCAATCATTAGTCGACGTATATTAAGTAACTCGTCTATCGATTCTATTTAGAACTGGTTGTATGTATTTATGTTATTTGACGTATAGTAGACAATAGTCAGGTTATAGACAGACGGACATTTAATTAGGTTCGTTGCCCGCGGCGGGTGGTCAGCGTCACCTAATGTATCGACATACCGTATGCTAGGGGAATGTTACAAAGCGAACTTCCGTTGTTCCTATGATAGTATAGATATGGACGTAGTTATATAAGTATATTTACTTAAGGATTGAATAAAATACACTTCAGTAGACTTTAATGATAACAATTAATTTAAAAAGTTGGATACTTTTTTTATTCTCCTTTTTGCTACATTGTTTTATTGAATTTAGCCTTTATTTGCTAAGTGTTTTATTACATATTTTAATTACGTAACTTGATATTTTATTTTAAGTAGCTGTCGTCAGCGACTGCGTCTGCGTAGCCTATGTGTTCTCCAAGACTATGTTTTATATCTGTACCAAAATTCGTAAAGATATGTTGAGCCGTTTCGGAAATACTTTCAAACAAAGATACAGCCATCCATCCATGTTAACATTCGCATTTATAATATTAGTAAGATTAACAACTGCAAGACAATCCAACGTTTTCCATTTTAAACTTTAACCTCAAAATAAGTAGAGAAACAAAATTATTTTGTCAATACTGTATTCGAAAACTAATTTGAAGATTATGGTTGGTGAAAAGTGTTTTTATAAACATTTTCAAAAAGTAACTTGTATTTGATGAAGTTGTTAATAGAAAATTATTAACCTTCATTTTACAAAAGAATTACGAAAATAGGAAATATATATTATGAATTATTTACCAATTTAATTATATAAATACGATGTTTATATCAATATTAATATTTAATCAACTTAGTTGAGATTGCAACAGTCTGGTTCAGTACATTCGCAAGCCTCAATATCCCATAATCCCCAACTAAATCACCCATAAGAAGCATCCAGCACTTTGTCTTGCCGCGATGACAGTTTTATGTGCCTGCCCATGGGCCGACGGTGTGAACTGCCACATAAAATATTAATACACAATTTGTCCGAGTGGACGTCTGTTAATCTACTTTTATAGAGGATTTCGTGGATTAATTATGGTAGAGAAAATTGTGTTAGTGTCGGATTTGTACTTTTACAAAAACGGGAGATTTGAAGCAACATGGAAGATGTCCCATATAACAATTGATTTTTTTTATTTATATGAACATACTAAGCGTGGGATTCCACTTCCAATACATTCATACATAATATCTTACTTCTTACTATAATAATATTATAAATGCTAAAATTTCGATGGATATTTGTTAAAATCTCTGACACAGCTCAACGTATATTGATGACATTTCGCAGAGACGTAGAACATAATCTGGTACAACATATAGGCTACTTCTTAAGTTATAATTTAACGCGGACGAAGTCGCCTTCGACAGCTTGTATAGTTATAAAATTACGAAGAGTCACAATATAAGACAGTAAACAACTAGGTAAGACATGCATATATCAAAACTATAACAACAAATAACGATCATCACCGTGTTAAACATAACAATTACAATTAATTAATTACAATAATATACGCAATAATTAATTAATTGTAACTAATTAACGTACCGCTAAGAAATACGATGAAACGTCATCACAATCCTAAATCAATCCAATTATACATCATTCCATTGATAATTCAATTGATAGCCGAGAGTTATTACACTACCATTTACTTTGCGATTGTACATTGTGTACAGTCGTGTACAAAGTTGTACATGTACAATGTGCAATACATATTAGTGCAAGGATATGTACAATTTGACGTAGTAATGAGACAGGATGCGATTGTAACACGTGACGTTTTATTGCTAATGATACTTGTATTGAAATAGTGATAAAATTATTGATTTCATTAATTAATTATCTACTTATATCTCTTACTAATATTATAAATGCAAATGTTTGAAGAATATATGTTAGAAGGTATCTGAAGAACGCCTCTACGAATTCTACGAATGTTTAGCATAAATATAGAACATAGTCTGGAAGAACACATAGACTACTTATTTTTAAATTCCGTGCGGTTTGCATTGGTTTGGTAAATCGTTCCAAAATAGTTTGGAAGTATTTATTTAATGTAAGGAAGGTATTAATTTGGTGTTCAAACATAATCTGTAGTTATTGTACCCGAAGAATGTAATCAATTAGTTACTTTGTGCATTTAACAGCACCTTTTCAGTTCACTGATGCGTCTCCGTCACAGATGTCGACGCTAATTACAGACGTGTCTGTGCGTGTGACGTCACAAGCATTCCGATTAAATTGCCGGCGATCAGTGGCAATAATCTATTTAATTAGAGTGGACGTATCTTATTATATTTGCTAGATCTGTTTTAGTGACGTTTGCATTGTACTATCTTTTGGTAGTATTATTATTAAAATCTGGATGACAGAGCTTTATATTTAAGTACGAATTACTAATAAAATGATGAAATATGAATAATATTTTTCGATCTTACCGATAGAAAAAGTTAAGTTTATGTTTAAGTTAATTATCGATAAAACACGAATAAAATGACATTTTCTAAAAATGATTCCTAGCTAGATCGATTTATCGCCCCCAAAACCCCATATATACTATATATATATACTATGTGTTTTTACTACCCTACATTAATTCGACAGAGGAGGAGACTCACAAAAGAATGTTTCCCCTTCCCATTATTTCCTTTTTAGAAAATTGAGCCGGCCCATTCTTGCAGCAAATGTTACTGGCGTCTGCGGCAGTTAAATCACAAATAGTTAATGCTACCTTAACCAATAATCAATTATTTATCAATGTGTTAATTTGATTTACATTCTAACCCTATATATTTGTGTTTAGGTTTGAAATTAGATCTAAAATTGACCACAAATTTAAACAAATCGTGAACAATCAGCGCGGATCATTACGTCGGTCATGTAATCTAATATAGCCACGGGACTTACTGGAAATCAAAATTTTCGGTTAAATGCCCCCACAAATTTACATGTTTATTCGCCACGCGACCGGCCATTATTCGATTCTGACCGTTTAGGTGATAAATACATTCTCACTTAGCGTGATTAAAATCGATGCGACGAGCGATCGTACGCAATTTATTTTAATCGTTTACTCGATTTTCGATTGTAAAATTTTACTAATTCATATTTATTTACGCGTACTTCGGTAATTGACTTAATCCTTGTCGACCGCGACTCCGTCTGCGTGGATTAAAAAACATTTTTTTTATAAGAGATGGGGGCAAACGAGCGGCGGAAAATATTAAACTCTAATAACGCATATGAAACTTCCTAGGATGCCTAATTTAGTCCTCTTACCCTTTCCTTTTTTTCTTATAAGAAAAAGATGGGAAGGGATGCAAGGAAAGGGAAAATATTTTCTTTCTGCGCATTCTCTCCTCCGTCGATTAAAGGTAGGCAACGCATATGCAATTACGTACGTCTATGGGCAACGGTCACTTCGCTATTCAGCGATTTCAGGTGGCCGCTCGCTTGTTTGCCACCTTATGATATAAAAAAAAAACTTATGTCTCTGTTAACTTTCAGTGCTTTACTTAAAATACGCGGTAAGCTATGAGTGGATTATTCGTAATTTCGTATTCTATTCCATCTTAAAGTTTGAAGTAACGACGCGTACCATTATCATTAACTTTTGATTGGTCCGTACTAAAGTGGCGGTAACTATAAAATGCTTTATATCGAAATGGTTCGCTTAAAGCTACTTTTATAATACTTACTTTACTATCTAATTCTATTGCTTCCGGTAATGTGTAACTGTTTTATCGTGGGGTTTACATTCGACTTATTTTAGATATATTTTCTTTACTTCGATGAAAAGAGCATGCTTAAACGTTCAATGGTACAGGCGGTTTTTTAACGCAGCGTTAAAACTCGCCATTGGCTCTCGTTCGACGAACGCTCAAAATATAACACTGCGCAATAAAAAGGCGTCGCGTTTTGAAAGCATTGCCGTATTATCTGATTCTTGACTGAATCAGAATTATTTGAACGCTTTAGAACGTGCGTTAGAAAAGCGCATATGCGTAATTAGGTGTAAAGCTCGCACATTTTAATTTTAATAGGTTAAAATTAACATAAACTAAAAGAAACTCCTTTAAATCATGCATGTTAATAAAATCCGTCTTAGTAATTTCTTCATCTTTGATATAAAAGCTATCAAAGTAATATTTTACAGTATGACAAAAAAGCTTAGCAATAAAGCGATTAAAGCGCAACATTGGGGAGCTTTCCATCTCGCGACGATGTCTCGAGTCAACGTTACTGTGGCAGTTGTACGGAATTTACAATGCTTTTAGTCACACGCCACTGGCCGCCTCACACGTTTCTCAGCGATCTGTTTTGGCTCTAGAATTTACGGATTTATTCGTAAAAATGGATGCGGTAGATCAGATTAGATCTTAGATTTGAAGCATAAAATGTTTATATCAAAGATTAATTTTTGTACGTAAAGTTTTTAGCATTAGAAGGTTTAGTAACCGCAAATTAAATATGAATATTTTTTAATATCTCTGTTTTCGAAGGCCCAGACCGACCTTGGTTGGCTGCGCCATCGGAGTAATTAAAATAATGTTTTAAATTTGACAAAAATGAAGGTAATTTAATAATAATTACTTGAAAATTGAATGGACTTAATTTACATAATTAAAAGTTTAACAGTCGAAACTAGTACTTATATTTAACAGTTAAAGAGCACTATTTATATCTCTGTCTCTCCAAAGAGTTAGAGCGAGATGGTAGTGGACTCTCGTTACACGTATTTGCCATATCAATATTTTCTTAATCCTTGTAAAAAGTGGGGTAGATGTATATTTTCTTATGCCATTAACATGTATATTACCTTTAAATTATTGTGCAAACCTTTCTGATGGTACGAGGAACGTTTTATTCGCTATTTGTTTCAGATATTCCATTTTCTGTTTGTTATGTTTCCCTCTAAGGAATTGACTGGATAATGGATTTTTGAATCCGTAAAGACGAAGTCGCTTCTTATGTTTTTGTTGGGAATATTTTTAGGGTAATGTCGTTGTATAATTTAAATCTGAGTATTTGAAAATAAGTAATTTTGGAAACATTAAGTATGATTTTAATAGTGTTTTTTTTAATTATTTGTTTATAATATGAGTACAAAATATATGCAAGAATATAATTCGTGTAATTTTATAAGTCGAAAATATATTAATTTTTTTTACATACAGAATTAATAATAAGAATATTAAATAACTAATAACTGTGTGATATGATTAAAAAATATTGATTTTTATATTATATTTAGTTTGGTTTAGTTTTAGTATATAGTTTATTTAATGTAGTATAAATTAATTCATTTGTTTTGTAGTGGTTAGTTAGTTATTGTAAAATAGTCTTCCTTAATAAAAAAATAAAACAACTTTTTTTTATATCATAAGATGGCAAACGAGCGTTTGGTCACCTGCAATCGATGAAGTAGCGAAGTGACCGTTGCCCATAGACATACGCAATTGCATATGCGTTGCCTACCTTTAATCGACGGAGGAGAGGATGCACAGAAAGAAAATATTTTCGCTTTCCATGCATCCTCTCATCTGGAAACTCCACTTTCACTTCCATTCCTTTCCTTATAAGAAAGAGGTTGGGAAGGGTAATAGGACTAAATTAGGCCTCCGGGACGCACACTCATCAGTCGAAACACGGAATTGCTTCCACTTGACGCCTGTCTTCTGTGTGGTCGTGGTATTTCACCGGGCGAGCCGGGCCGACTTGTGAGAAGATGTTAAAGCGGGCTCTACCACTGTTTAACAAATCATATGAAATAAAAAATAATAAAATTATTATAAAGAGGAATATTTGGATGAATAGATAGATATTTGCTAGAAGATTGCTTAGAGATACTCCAAAACGGCTGCATTGATCACGCTGAAATTCGACATGGATCTAGAATATAGTCTGGAAGAACACTAAGCATAGAACACGCAGTCGCGGGCAGCAGTGTCTTGCTGCTAGTTATAAATAATAATCAAAAACATTTTCAACGTAATATGATACGCTTTTATAATGGCACTTTATTAATAGTAATGTATAGTCTGTACAAAATAGAAAATTAAATATCACATCATAAATCATAATTATCTTGAAGTCTTATGAACTTCCGCTGCTTTATATTTATTCACTTTAAGAAAATACTTCACGAACATTCGCTTAAAGTACTCAAGTTATTTTCTACCTTAGTGTAAAAGTTTTAAGGTTGAAAATAGCTTAATTACTGATGAAATGTCTCAACTCCTGCAATCAGTTTTCCTTTAGAATTATACAGTTAGTAACTTAGTTCAATATTATTTCATCTCATGGAAATATAAAGGAATTTGTGTTTATTTCTTTTAAATTTTATAAATATTTGTATCTAAATTCTTAACTAAATGATATCGTGAGAATTAAAAAAAAATAAGTATCGTATGTGTTCTTCCAGACTATATTCTACATGTGTGTAAAATTTCATCAAGATCCATTGAGCCGTTCCGGAGATATCAAACAAACATCCATCCATCTAAACATTCGCATTTATTATATTAGAAAAATGTTAACTGTTTTTAACACTGTTTCTTGTTTTTCATCATCATCAGCCCACTATACGTGACCACCGAGGGGCTCGGAGCCTACCCTAAGTTAAGGGTGATTAGGCCATAGTCAACCACGCTGGCCAAGTACGGGTTGGTTGACTTCACACATATCTTTGAATTACTTCTCAGATATGTGCAGGTTGCATCACGATGTTTTTGTTCACCGTAACAACGTCGGATAAATGTACATATGTAAATCGTAAATCGAAAAACACATTGGTACATGGCGGGATTCGAACCCAGGACCTGCAGATTGCAAGTCAACTGCTTGACCACTGAGCCACCGACGCTGTTAACAAAAATCTTGTTTTTGATATAATATTATTTTCTTCGTGAAATCAAGCTTTTAATAATCAGAGAAATATAATACAAGACATAGCTTTATATATGTTCAAGGAAAACTCGAATATCACTTAGCCGGAGAAGTTATAACAATAAATTTACGAGACCATTTGCATACGGGCGTTTGGGCTTTGGAGGGTGATTTTATACTGGGTCGCTTAACACGTTAATGCTGGCTGTTTGTGAGAAGCACTTCAGATTTTCCTGGTTATTTTTTTTTCTGATTTTATTCATGTGAAATGGTAGGCTGTTGAAATTGTTTACGTGTTTCGTTGCGTGAAAATAGTTTAGCCATATACTCGTAATCGGTGCTGTTGTGCTTGTTTGTTTGACCTTAGTGATGTTCTCTGAGTTTTATTTTAATGAATCCAAATGAGATTGACTAATTAGAAGTTTTAACAAGTTTTTTGTTCGAAGTTACACGATTATTTGCGGCAAGCGCCTTCTTATCGTCATTATCAATTGTGTCAAAATTATAATGAGATTTTTGGTGTACTACGTTTGGTATTTTAATAAATTTTGTCGATGAAGGTTGCTGGATAAATCTGGGACATTTTTACACAATGTTCAAGTTTACACTATATCATAGTTATCTGATTGTTACGTATTATAGATAATTTAAATTGATAGATTGAAAGAAAACTTTATAAAAAACTAGCTGGCGCCCGCGACTCCGTCCGCGTGTTTGTCTAAAAAATAAAAATAAATTAGGGGTGGACCCTTAACATTTAGGGGTATGAAAAATAGATGTTGGCTGATTCTCAGACCTACTCAATATGCTCATAAAATTTCATGAGAATCGGTCAAGCTGTTTCGGAGGAGTATGGGAACGAAAATTGTGACACGAGAATTTTATATATAAGATTGTAAAAATCCATCAAAACAAAACAAAACATCATCAGCCAGTGTCAAATGTATTTTTTAATTTCCACCCCAACCATCGACCATCTTTTCGCTGACTTATCGTTACAACAAAAGCTAGAATCTCGAATGAATATAAATGATATGAACATCCGAACCGCAGCCGGAAATGACCGGAGATTTGTCACTGTCAAATTTGAATATGCGAGACGACGCGAGCAATGAGTATGGCTAATCTGCAGTCGGAGTTTTGGACGATACAAATATGTTTTTGTTCAGATATTTCTTTAGTAGATTACTGAAAACTATAAATTATAGTCTTTTAAAAATTACGTAACTTAAATGTCTTTTTATTTTAATTAACATTAAATAGAGATAGATTAATATGAATAAAAAATTAACCAATTTTTTTATAGGGGGACAATTGAGAGACAGGCGTCAAGTGGATGCAATTCCGCGTTTCGTCTGATGATTGTGCGGCCCGGAGGCCTAATTTAGTTCTCCTTCCTGTCCCAACCTTTTTCTTATAAGGAAAGGATGGGAAGTGGAAGTGGACTTTCCGGATGAGGAGTTACATGGAAGGAAATATAATTTCTTTCTGTGCATCCTCTCCTCCGTCGATTAAAGGTAGGCAACGCATATACAATTGCGTATCTCTATGGGCAACGCTCATTCGCCACCTTATAATATTAAAAAAAAACTGAGGTGATCAATGACACCCATGAACATCCATAACACCAGAGAAACTCCAGATCATCTTGTTTAAAATATTTTTTATATTCAATAAGTCGGTCGAAATATGGTTGGATAGACAAAAAAAAACCCTAGCACAGTATAAGCCCAAACTCATGAAACCAAGTATACGAAGTATAAAACTTAGTAGGAGAAAGTGCGTCCTATTTTTGTCTTTCCTTGCAATGATTAGATTTTCTTTTCATATTATTTAATGTATTAAATAGATTTATATTAACTATAGATATATTTTATAGGATGGCGTAGAAACAATGACAAATATTCATACGACGCTGTCATACGGATGCCGTAAATCTTACGTTGGGATGCGCCTACATAATGGATGAGTGTTCTGTAAAAAACTCAGCGGGAATTACCAAGTCTACACATTATTCATATTTGTATTGAAACGCCGTTTTTAAAATAGAGTTTTTTAAGGTTATGCAAAATTCTTACAAATATTATAAATGGGAATGTTTATATTGATGGATGTTTGTTAAAAGATATCTCTTGAACGAATTGCTGTTGTGTACAATTTTGTAAAGAATTGTTTGGAACGATTCCTGCCGCCGAGTTCCGTCATCGGACGACACGACAGACCGCCAGGTTCCATCCACACCATCTCGATGGCTGGCAATCCACAACCGTGCGGTTTGCGCGAAACTTCCTGCCTCGCACAGCAGCGTTGTGAAATGGTCTGTCCTCGGCGGTATTTTCAAACCGCTACGAAATAGGGTCCTTCAAGAAGCGAGCTTATCACCACCTCAAAGGCCGGCAACGCATCTGCGGTTCCTCTGGTATTGCTGATGTCCATGTGCGTCGTTGAACACCTCTGTGTTCTCGCTGCTCGTTTCCCCCCTTTTGTTATAAAAAAAACGTCTAGGCTAATAATTAAGTTTTTTTTTATTCTATCCAGTCCATTTGCATATGACAAGATAATTTTGTATATCAAAAGAAGATAAACGTGAATTTTGTTCCGCTACGTTCTAGTTACGAATAAAAATAATTAATCAACTACAGTACAAATAAACAGCGAGTAGATTCTCTATTCAGGGCTGGTTAATGCGCGGCTCGCAACACGTACGTGCATTAATCATGCGTGATTTTATGTAAATTCGCCTAAGTGCCCCTGATAAATGGATGGTCAAGCTTTGATGATTTAACTACTGTTACTAAGGACTTAGCCAAATTAACTATGAATTTATAGAAGAATCCAACATTATTAAAGTATCAGCCAAGTATTTTCTACTTTTTTTGTCTAATTATAGACTTGTAACATAGACTTTTCTTAAGAATTTTCTTTATAATTTGGTCAATTTAATTCATTTTTTTGTAATGTATGCAGAGGCGAATTGTTAAGCAGTTCTACATCTCTGTAACAGTCACACTAGATTACGTGAAAATATGCAAAATATTATTCACCTTACGTAAAATATGAATGAATATGACCTAAAGGAAAGTGCGGAAAAGTCATACCTGAAAAAAAAACTATGCCGATGTAAAAGAAAACAAGTTCCTAGTCATTGTGGTCGCACTTGTGCACGCTGTCCACTTGATTTCATTTTTCATTCTTAAGAGAGTTTTGTTTCGCCGACATGGTACAGGGGTCGCTAGTGTATTTGCGGAGTTTGTTTTTGTATCCGCACATCAGAACCCTTTTCAATCAAATATACAGGACTGGACACAGGACGCTTTATCATTAAGTAGAATTATATAGCTTTTGTATACAATTTTGTAAAGTAATTTTTCGTATACTACTTTCCACGCTGAATTAAAAAAAAACATAATTAATAGCTTACGTGTTCTTCAGGCTATGCTCTAAAGTTATGCCAAAGTAGCAGTCGCCCGCGACTACGTCCTCACGGCATAAAAAAACTTAATTAGTAGCCTATGTGTTCCTTCAGACTGTATTCTACATTTGTAAGAAATTTCAGCTAGCCCTAGGCAGCCGTTCGGGAGATAACTTCCAACAAAGATTAAACAATTCTTTAAAAAAATGTCGATTCTTACATCAGCTTAGCTTGACTAATTCTATAGACAACATTTTAAGAAATTAACGAAAATAAGTTTAATTGAAGACAATAATGGTATTACTAGCTGTCGCCCGCGACTCCGTCCACACGGAATAACAAACTTAATGAGTAGCCTTTGTATTCTTCCAGACTATGCTACGTCAATGCCAATTTATCGAGATTCATTCAGTCTTTCAAGGGATACCTTCAAACAAACATCCATCCACCCATCCTTCTAAACGTTCGCATTTATAATATTAGTAAGATTATTTATGTCTTAATGTTTTATTGAATAGAACCTTCATCAAACTAATAGTACAGTATATTGCTGTCCGAGACAAATTGTATGCGCTTACATACCAACGGCAGTCATTTGTTTGCTGGACTGCACCTCAATCATAACCCGGCTATCCAATGATCTTCATTTGTCATAAACGATACTGATATTTTCAATGTACTTGAACCTTATGCCAATCGTAATAAGTGCCATTTTGGCATTGCTATTTGTGCTAGATTATATTGGGTGAGTTACTTGTGTAAGTTATAAAGTTGGGTTTAAGTTAACTATATTTATTATTATTTTGCTGGTTTAATTTAAGTTGATCTGCGAATTTATATAACATATATGGAAATCTTACTTCTTACTTATATTATAAACACGAAAGTTTAGATGGATGGATCGATGGATGTTTGTTTGAAGGTATCTTCGAAACGGCTCAACGGATTTTGGCACTTATGCAGAACATAGGCTGGAAGAACACATAAGCAACTTATTAAGTTTTTTATTAGTCATGTGGACAGAGCCGTGGACGACAGTTAGAGGAGACTTAAGTCTTCCCTCTGTCTTTCTCTTCACCCATATGACGCCAATAGGGCATCCTCCATAGATCGCCATGATCGGTCCTGTGATATAGGATGTTCCTTATATCCCAAAAACATTTTCTACAATACAGCGTGTTTAATAATACAAAAATCTTTTGCATATTAATACTTAAGCTTGCTGTAACATCAGCATACCGCATAATTCTAATATACACTTTCAATTTGCACCCTCTAAGTATTACGACATATTTTAATTACACAATTCGCAGCCATTTTAATTTTGTGTTCAATCCGCTTACGAAGCCGCGAAGTAAATTTCAAAGTTTAAATTAGGTTCTAGTGATGTGTCAATATCTATCTATCTATCTATCGATATGTCAATAACTTTTGAAGTGTGAATGTTTGTCATTTTATTTCACATTTTTCACTAATTAAGTGAGAAAGGTATTTTATTATTCTTTTAAAATATTATACATACTATTATTAATTGGAGTAATGAAAATGAAAACACATTATAAATTAAATTAATTTCAAAACTTACCGAATTTACATTGTGACCTTATTTAGCAATAGTTTCATAAGTTTGATAAACTACGGCTTTATTTCAAAACCGTCTAAAGACAAATTAGTACATTTTTTATGTTGTTAAAATTCGTAACATGACTTTTTATTTATCGATAAATTTTTAAATATGGTACATCACTAGTTGAGCCTAACACCGCACAACGGGCACCGCAATTAACACTTGCTAATCCCACCGCGACAGGTTTCTTATTAATACCATTTGTCAGCCGCGTCGTCGCGGGGGATTATCGAAAATTATCAGCCGCATCACTATTTGTCAGCCTGTTATTTACAGGGTGTTTATAATCTCTTGTTTAATTTAAAATCTTAATTAAATATTTGATTAACACGATAGAATAGCTTTATTTTTCTAAGACTACGACAATTGTAATTTACAACACCAAAAACAGAGAAGACAATTTACCTATATTACTTCTTATGATCAAGTTACATTAAAAAAATCTAAAAACAAGACTTATCCTTACTTTTTATCTCAATTGTTACTAATATTATAAATTTGAATGTTTGAATATGTTGATGGATGGATGTTTGTTAGAATGTATCACCAGAACAACTTCATGGATCCAGCTGAAATTTGGCATGGATGTAGAACATAGTCTGGAAGAACACACAAACAGCTTATTAACCTTTTTTTGTATTTCAGCGCAGATGGAATCGCGAACAGACAGCTATTTAATTTTAAAAAGTTAGTATTTAAGATTTTAAGGTTATAAATGTAAAAATGTCAAATCACAAGCCCCTGTAAGAACATGACAAAATATGTCCCCAATACATCAAGAGGATAAACCAAAAGGAACTAGTTACACTCTCTATTAACTGTTGGACACTATCTCGCATTAAATCATATCGCGCATACAACGATGACAAACGCAATAATGAAAGCAACGCAATATGAATAACGTTCATTAATAATGCCAGTTTCACTGAATAGAACGCAACGCACCCTTATTACGTACATGAAAACATTTTGAGGTTATAAATGACATCTATTCAAGTAAAATGTTTATTTTCGGGTCAATCTACAAGCGAGGTTATTTCGTTTGACAATAGCGCTTAACTTTTGTCGTATTTATGACCTAATAATGTGGATAAAAGCGTCTATTATTCCTATTTTGATACACATATAGTTTAAATATTTTAAATACTTGAGCTTTTATTTTAATGTAATTAAATTGTGTTGATATTTAAAAATAATTTGATATTAATACACTCGGATAAAATTAAAGCGCCTGTCAAAATTTAATAGCATTATGCTATAAATATTTTTAGCTGTGACTATTCCTTTTTTACCATTTTTAATGATAAAATTATAATGATTTATTTTTACTCTGAGTATTAACATCGCCCACTTAATATGTAAGAAGGAAGATTTTGGGATAAGTATAGTATTTTCCTAAATGGCTGATTAGAAATTTCCATAACAAATGAAATCATCGAACTGAGTCACTCGGTGTTATCTCCTAACCCTTGTTAATGCTGCCAGATATTAAGATACGGGCTAATCCTCACATAACTTAGGATCAAGACCGTTAAACGAGCTTCAGACCACTGACCATTGTCCTGCGTTTAATTTAAACTGTATACGACACCCTGCGAATTGATTATGCCCCTACTAAAATATAACTAATACGATCATTTTAAATTTTCACGAATACATTGCTGTTTAACAATGACAGGCGTTTACAAATCTTCATACTTATTACGCAATGCATTTGGAAATTGAATAGTTATCGTTTTAATTTTCCTTAGTGACTTTATTGTAACGGGAGCAAAAGCAATGGTAATGATTTTAGTAACACAGTACCAAGTTTAAATTTACAATCCCGTAACCACTTTTAGACTTTATGCCTTAGTGATAAAGTTCAATTTCGCTCTATTATATTTTTTGATTTGATTTAAGTATATTGTATTTAGCGTCGTAAGATTTTATGCGTGGCACTCTTCATGCAAACAGGTCCTTTGGGTGGTGTTCCTGGTTTTGGCCGGCTATTGAAATTTGACCTGACATTTCGGACCCTTTGCTTATTAAATACATAAAGGGATATTGCGCGATTGAGCTTGTGTCAATTTTGTTAGGATTGCGGATAACTTGATGTTTGAAATAGGAAATTGTTGGTACAATAATGTTTACGAGTTAATTACTTATGAGTTTCTAACTCATTAATTTAATAGTAACACGTAGAATATTATTTAAAACTTTATATATGTATTTTATTATGTATTTTAACAGAGATATATAAAGATAAGGTAATATTATATCATAGCTATAATTCAATCTTACTAATATAAATGCGAATGTTTAGATGGATGGACGCATGTTTGAAGGTATCTCCGGAACAGCACAACGGATCTCGCTGAAATTAAGCATAGATGTAGAACACAGTCTAGAAGAACCTATAGGCTACATACATTTTTATTTAATTACGCGCGGACGGAGCCGCGGGCGACAGCTAGAGTATTTATAATAATCTGAGTAAAATACAGCATATTTAAACCTGACACTTAAATTTTTTCATAATACGTCCGTAATACAATGGCATAGAGTTCATTTTTGATAGCTTAAGTTAAGTGCTCAGTCGACACCTCGTATTCGAACCCCATACTCGTTACCCTATTTCCGCACCACTGAACACATCTCCAGCCATTAATGATGTTAATTGAAGCAATTTTTCATTTTAATATTTTCAAGATTTTGATTGGAACAAATGATTTCTCGTCATACGTAATTTAAATTAGCTAAGGCAATTGATTAATTGAATTTTGAGTCAGATTTAAAGATAATTTGATGAATAATCAATCTTAATCTTGCTTAAATAAATAAAAATTATATATATTTTTTTAATTATTGTTTGAAATTTTTATTATAATTCAATTTATTCTTCAAAAAAGAGACAATATTTAACGTTACAATTTCTTAATCAATTTTTTTAAATTGTTATTACATTTAAAAAATTATAGAAAAATGTTTTATAAATTTACAGCACCACAAAATACAAAAAAAAGACGGTTCCGCCGTAACAGTGTATGACACTGCCGTGACCAGGATTCGAACCTGGGTTACTACGGCCACAACGTAGGGTCCTAACCACTAGACGATCACGGCTAATGGAACGCTGACGGTGATAGCGAAAATGTCGACTCATTTCGTTGCCACGAGTACGCTTGAACGATTATTTGGGATAAAGTTTTTTGAAGTTAATAAAACTACAATACCTAAGCAATTTGATCAGATTTCACCACACAATGCGAGCCGTTATTTTTAAGGTTATTTTTCCTTATGATGAAGTATACCACAGTTCGAATCCTAACTTTTTTTTCTGGTAAATTGTAATTTTCAATTCTACTTTGTTTTTTTTTTATTAATTTCATCTTCATGATTAAATTCAAATATCAAGTTCAAGAAAGACTTCAGTGATATTTTATTTATGTAACCCAAAATAATACCACAGTGAAATCGTGTTTTTACTTAAGTAAGCGTAATCATCCAAAACATACCAATTATTTAGTGAAACGAACGACTGCCGACGAAATTCTTGTCGGAATTGTCCAGCAATTTGGTGACACGTGCCGCCACAACGCGTGCAAGAATTGAGGATAATTCCTAGTTATTTTAAGAATAAATATTATTAGAAGCGTTGTTTTTCTACGATTGACAATCATAGAATTGTTAATACGCTAATCTATTAAACTAAAAAAGTCTCGTGTAGAATTATATAAATTGTACATTTGCTTTTTAACGTATTAAAAAAAGCGTTCTGTGCTTGTGCATTGATTTGGTACATACCGGACCATCTATTCTTTAAATTATTTTACCTTTTTTATTTTATATCACAAAGTGGCAAACGAGCGACCGGCCACCTGCAATCGCTGAAATAGCGAAGTGACCGTTACCCATAGACATACGCAATTGCATATGCATTGCCTACCTTTAATCGACGGAGGAGAGGATGCACAGAAAGAAAATATTTTCCCTTTCCATGCAGCCTCTCATCCGGAAAGTCCACTTCCACTTCCCATCCTTACCTTATAAGAAAAAAGGTGGAACGGGAAAGAGGACTAAGCGTCAATAGCCTAATGGTTAAGGGTACGGATTTCCGATCACGAGGTCGGGGGTTCGAATCCCGCCATTCGACTATTGTCGTAAACCATATCCTAGCACAAGCATAGAGCTTAGTTGGAATGGTACAAGAAATATTAGTAAATTTACACAAAAAATCTGCTAATATTTTCTTAAAAAAGAAAAAAAGAAACGCGGAATTGCTTCCACTTGACGCCTGTCTTCTGTGTGGTCGTGGTATTTCACCGGGCGAGCCGGGCCGATTCGTGCGAAGATGTTAAAGCGGGCTCTACCACTGTTAAATCTACCTACCTTATTAAGGTTTTCAAAGTAACACACTTAAGGTAATTGTCCAATGGAACGCGCCGGACGCACCGCGCGCACGCTTTACTCGGACTTGCTTTGTCTTGATGCGTGCGTCGCGATGATGGACGCAGCGTTATGTCAAATCATATAAAGCAACCTAAAATCAGTTGCAGGCTGAGGTGTGTTGCATACAATAAAACCACAACAACCAAACAATCGAGGCTCAATTTCGAATTTTACCCACAAAGAGGGAAACAAACAAAAATCCGTCACCAAAATATACGGTATATTTACTTAATGAAATGTTAATGAGCAATTACAATGGCTGGGGTCTACATTGTTCACTTTTACGTAAAATAGCTCAAACAAAGGAAATCCTTCAATAACACCGACGCATTCATTTGACAGTTGACGTTTAAATTTTACATGACGTCCATTACGCGTCGCGTGAAGTTTACCCATAGACATAATATCCAACCTCATTGATTAACAAAAGCGGTCGCTTGTTAATTCTACACCATTATCGAATTGTACGGACATTTATATTATTTTATCTAAATATTTATTTAACGTTGGAATAAAAAGCGAGAAAGACGTTATATTATTCTTCTTCAGCGTATACTTCATTACTAAAGGTCGTGCTTATCTTGTTATAGAATTAACAAATTCTTATTGTAGGGTTCTATCCTTATCATGATAATCGGTTTTTTGCATTCAATGACTGTCTACCAGCTTTTGTTTAATGAATCATCATCATCATCAGCTCGCTATACGTCCCCACCGAGGGGCACGGAGCCTACCCTACGTCAAGGGTGATTAGGCCATAGTCAACCACGCTGGCCAAGTGCGGGTTGGTTGACTTCACACATATCTTTGACTTTCTTCTCAGATATGTGCAGTTTGCATCACGATGTTTTCCTTCACCGTAAGAACGTCGGATAAATGTACATATGTAAATCGAAAATCGAAAAACACATTGGTACATGGCGGGATTCGAACTCAGGACCTGCAGATTGCAAGTCAGGTGCTTGACCCCTGAGCCACCGACGCTCTAATACCTGAGGCATATATAAGAGCAGCTCAAAGTACACGGGATACCTTCATCATATCCTTGGTATCCGCTACACACGTGGGTCAACGCACGGGGTTTTTTAATATGCCTTAATGTACACAGAGTACTAATAATTGTAAAGATGATCATTTTAGCAACATTGTAAATTCAGAAAACTCTTGACTACGTCGTAGCCAACACTGAGCATAAAGATAAGGTGAATCATAAACAAAATCCATATACGTATCGTAATAATATAAAACAGCTATAGGAGAAATAAATAAAGCGACAAAATTTATCGACAGCCATTGCTTCTCTTTACCTATCGCAGCGGGACAGTTATAGGGCAAAGTTGAGGAGCCAAGGATGACAATTTACAAATATAACTTTGCTAGCCAGCAATAGAAGTAAGTACTTTAGTTTTGGTGATAAAGGCGAGAATTGAAAAGCAGGCGAAATGCTATGTAGTGTTTATAAACTTGTACCGAAGTAATGCGAGCCATTTATAACGTATTGTGTTTTGATTGCGCGTCAGTTCGCGTACTCGTTCGATGGATGACGCTTGTATGAGAATAGGAAATGGTTATGTCTCAGGATCTGAAGCCAAGTTTGATGCCGGAATGGTAGGACGTTATCCTTCGCTCCGTTTGTCTGGTTTATTGTCTTCAGAGATGCAGCGATCCGCGAAAACTTTCGGCTATAGACTGAACGACAGTATGATTTCTTCCAATTGAATAATATTGCAATTTAATATTTTAAACGAGTTTTCTGAAAGTTTGTATAAATCTAAGTAAGGTTAGAAAAATAACACACACTGTATATGTAATATGAAGAAGGAAATGCTATTTTATTTTGACAGCAAAAAATGTGTGTTTGATTAATAATTGAAGCAAATTTTCTTCTAATTAGCGGATAGTAGTTCTATATGTACTTCGAGATACGGATCAGTCTAAGAATTTTAAATAAATTGTAGTGGTGTGTATTTATATAGGTTTGCGAATGAAGGAATATAAATGTCCGACGAAACACCTTATAAAGAACCCCAGACAATTTTATAAAAAGGGCCACATCAATACACGTCAAGTTGACGGCGTATTATAAAACCACCATAACAAAGGACGCAATCAAAAAGATCCGGATTATCGACCTTATTTCAATGGGATTCAATTCTCGATATCGCTTAAAATTTGACCGAAAAGTCCATGGAAAAGACACCCCATGTACTGCATGCGGAGCCAAGTATCATTTTAGATCAAACACGTGATAATAGCTATAAGAACACCCCTATTATTTGATACAATAAAAGTGAAGTGCCGACATATTCCGCATTCTACTGCAATGTGAATGCAAGGATTTATCTAACTTATACAACGATAAACATAAACACGAAGCTGAATCTTATAACCTAGAAGTTAAAGATGAAAATAGCGTGACCAAAGAAGAAGATTTTGATGTATTTTTGCTTGACGAAGTCAAAACGCATGCTGCTATCTCGGTGTGTAAAGGTTGGTAGGCCAGCAGATACTGGGACTAATGGTGATTGAGAAAAATATTGCTCCCGTACCGTTCCAAATGATTCGTGGTTATGTCTTCATGAATATTGAAGATCAGGATGTGATATTTTTATTTGATTATACTTTTAGTCCACAATGGAGAACGTTAATGGAAGTCATAAATACTGATCATATTATTGGCGGATATCTATTTTATTTTTGGAAATAAAATTTTCTTTAGTAGACTATATTTTTTGATTCTGTTATAAATTCGACCAATATCATACTAATATTATAAATGCGAATGTTTGGATGGTTAAATGTATATTTGTTTAAAGATATCTCCAGGACGGTTGAACGAATCTCAATGAAATTTGGCACACATATAGAACATAGTCAGGAAGAATATAGATTACTAATTAAGTTTCTTAATACCGAGCAGACGGAGTCGCGGGTTACAGCTAGTATAACATATAGACCTTGTATTATTTAGTACGGTCTTTTTAGATAGTTGCTAGTTCTTATTTCTACTTAGACGTTAATTGCACTTGACTGTCTTGTAGGTAAGTGGAAATAGGCAATTTTCAATATCTTACATTATTCTTCTTTGTCGCTGCAGTCTTTTCTGATCGTGGTCATCGGGTCTCGATGTCACTCCTCCCTAGTCTCTGCGATTTTTGTACATTGGCGTACATTGTCGACCTTGATCTTGACATAATTTACTGGAACTAATATGTGTATTCATTTATTTTAAACTAGCTGTCGCTCGCGACTCCGTCCGCGTGGATATATATAAAAATTAATTAATGTAGCCCTTCCATCCATCCATCCACATCACATTATCTAAACATTCGCATTTATAATATTAGTAAGATAAATAAAAAACAAAAATAGTATCCTATGTTCGTCTCCTGCCTCTAAGCTACCTCCTCACCAATTTTCAGCCATATCGGTAGAGCTTGAGTTATAAATAGTGTAACTAACACGACTTTCTTTTATATATATAGATAGATTTATTTACTACATCGAAGTTTGAAATTAGAGTGTGGACAAGCTTTGACATAACATTCTGCATTCGTTGATGCATTATGAAATATTTCGTATAAATAAATAGGGTTACATTGTAGATGTAATGCGGAGTATTAATTATGGGATTGTTCACGCGTCGCTGACGTTGGCGCGACACTTTGTCCCGTCAAATGTATTCACCCCTTTATACTCGGACAGTTGGTTGTATGTTATCCCGCGGCGGGGGTAATCTTTGACAATTAATGCCACAGATAACAAAAATATATTTTGCTTGTGATTTTAATAATTTATTTTAATGCAATTGATTTATATAAACATTAATATTCAAGACATATTAAGTAGTCATTTCTTATGATAAACTAAATATTTACTTCATTGAAAATATTTTTAATTATTTATGAAATAGTTTTTAATAGATCTCTATTTAATATGGAATTTAGTTTTAAAAAAATTTAAAATTAAATCAACTAATTAAGAAACAACTAACGACAATTCTAATGTCTAATCCATCCAGAGAATTGACGGTATATTTTGTACGTTAATCAAAAAATTACATTGTGCTTATCGATTATAAATTGGTATCAGTTGTCGTAATCCTTATGAAATTTGAGCTATCGGTTTTATCTAACACGTCACCAAAACAGACAATATGTGGACGGGAAAATAAATAGAACATGGAAGTGATAAGAAAAAGTGATGCGGTACTTTAATAATATAATTTATAATTTTTTTACATTTTATTATAAAAAGAAAATAAGTGTACAAATTCGTAACATTAAGTACTTCATTCTAGATAAAAAAAAAATTTTTTTCGTCATAATAAAATTTACTTTTTATAACTCAACAGCCACTGCTGCTAAATAAAAGACATCAAATAAGCATGTTGAAACAATTGAACACCGACGAAGATTTCAAAATAAACTAGAGAAATATATATATTGTGGAACATCCAATAATAGCTTTTGTACTTCTATGTTTTAATACGACACCCGACTTATCAGAGGGTGAATAAATTAAGCATTCCAATTCGAAAATTGTCAGACCCAATATCGAGCTTCGGTAGAAAGCGGTGGTAATGGAATTACGTTGTGATTATTTCCTATTAGTTATATGATAAACAGAGTAATATTGTTAGTTAAGGGTCTAAGCGATTCGTTATTTAATTTTGTTTGTATTGAATTGTAATAAACGCATCAAATTCTTTGTTATTTGACACTAAGGTTATCAAACATGTAAATTAAATTACCCAGTTTCGACTTCACACGACACGACAGATCGCCAGGTTCCATCCACACCATTTCGATGGCTGGCAATCCAGAACCGTGCGGTTTGCACGTAACTTCCTGCATCGCACAGTAGCGTTGTAGAATTGTCTGTCCTCGGCGGTATTTCCAAACCGTTACGACTTGGGGTCCTTTAAAAAGCAAGCGTATCACCATCTCGAAGCCCGGCAACGCATCTGCGGTTCCTCTGGTATTGCTGTTGTCCATGGGCGTCGTTGAACACCTCGGTGTTCCCGCTGCTCGTTTGAACCTTCTGTTATAAAAAAACTACTAATTAAAAAAAACACAAGCGACTTTGCAATTTAATTTTCACGTAATCCATGTCATAAACGTGACAGGATTTGAGTCTATGGTCGTTTTTTCTCTTACATTTTATTGAATCAATCGAGGTATTAAAAAACAAACGCAGAACTTGTTCTTTTCTGTAATCATAAAACATGCATTTTTGTATGACTCTTGAAGCCTCAACCAAATAAATTTTAATGAACCCATACCACAAAGTATTTAAGTGACAGTGTCCACAAATTACTGTAAACACCCCATCTATCTTTCCGTTTATTACTTTGACAGGAGAAATGTCACTAAAATGCAGGAAAGATAAATAACACGCAACATGATAATTTTAACAAGCCTATTAATTACGTCACATCTGTAAACTTGCACATTAAATCGTGTCCTTTTAAATAAAACATAATTAAGTTATCATAAATCTTTTATACTTTTAACAAGTTCAATGCCATCAAATGCTACGCACGTGAGAATCGTACTGGCATCGAGTGTTAACAGATGCTAAGATACAATTACTAAGGTGGCCTAGACTATGTTTACACTGTTTAAGATACACTAATCTATAGAGATAGATCGCTCGCTCGTTTGCCAACGTATGATATAAAAAAAATACTGAGCTGATGATGTGGGAGTTCTTAGCTACATTGCGAAGGACTGCATAGAATGGAAGACAGAGTGAGAGATATACAAATAAGGTGAGAATGTGAGAGAGAAAAAGTATTTATAGAATTGAACAACTAAACACGGTTGTGTAATACGTTTGACCATGTAAGATGTCATTTAGTATTATGTCACATTATCTAATCAAGTAGAACATTGTTTTATAATTAATTTATTAACACTGTCAGCGACAAACTACTTAGAATGGCTTGCACTAGTGACACCATCACTTTAATAATTTAATGGAATATACTTCGGCTACAAAACACATTATAGTATAAATAAAAGCAATTAATAGCAAATTATTTTAGGATACGGACTTTCAGTAATGAAGAGAAAACGAAAAAAATGTTTTAGCCAAACGGTACGAACGTATTTTTTTGTACGGCGCGGCGTGTTGCTACGAAATAAAATTTGACATATTTTAATTTCCTATATAATGAAGGTATCCCTAACACCTCTAATCTACCTCTATTTTTTTATTTTCATGTCTTATTTGAAATGCTATATTTAAATACCATATCGATTTAATTAAGTATTTTCACCGTTGACCAAAATCTGTGTATAAAATGTGTTATACCCATCATTATCTATGATAAAACAGAGATAAACAATCTCATTTAAACAAGGATTTTGGTCTCAGAAAACTGTGGTATATGATTTAAATATTGTTCATTTTATGCCATGAAAATCATGGTCACCATATTGCTACAATTGTAATGCAATTGTTAATCAAAGTGGATATTATCGGGCGATAATTAGCGTTGCTATGGCCGGTATCTTCAGCTCATCAATCGGTAATTGCACCTAATTACATGGAATCTTATCTGCTACTGTTGTGTACATGAATCATTAATGTCCATTGTTAACTTGTCACTTATCTATGGCCTAAGAATCAATGGTTGTCTATGCGGAGTAACAGGTTCGAAGTTCAAGCGAATTAAAAATATGAATTGCGTCAATTTGAAGTGTTTTGTGTTTATAGTGTTATTTTATAGACTTAAACAGTTTAGTTTTATCTTAGTTTAGTGCAAAATTAATATACATTAAAATAAAAAAAAGTTAAGATATTATTATGGTTATGTATACAAGTTGACGTGTCCCTGTTATCAAAATTTAGCTTTCATACGAAACGATGGATTTATGGATTAAAGAATGCACCTTTAGTATTATGTTAACCCTTTCATTCTTTCTTTTTAACTAAATATTGTCACCGTAACGACAAAAGCTCCAAAAAAAACTGGCTGTTTTTGCGTCTATTTGCATATACCATTTTGGCACATAATTGATTAAAAACTTTAGACAATCGTGACCAATTTTTAATCATTAGAATTGAATTTAAATTTAATAAAACATAATCAATCATTCACGTAATAATGACTGTAATCGATTGGATATTAAAAACGATTAGATTTTAAATTATTCATTTAATATTCTGCGTATATTTGCATAAGAAAGAAATTGTCAAACATTAAAATCGATCCTACGGGATTTGACAACTGCAAAAACTTAAATTGAATAATTTTGTTTGTTATATTAAAATCATCAATTTATCACGAAATTATTTATTTATTCAATATTTTCTACGTTGAAGAGAAACATCTTGGTGCAAACTTCAAATCGGTGGAGCGTCAGTGGCCCAGGGGTTGCAATCCATGTATCAATGTGTTTTTCGATTTCCGATTTACATATGTACATTTATCCGACGTTCTAACGGTGAAGGAAAACATCGTGATGCAACCTGCACATATCTGAGAAGAAATTCAAAGATATGTGTGAAGTCAACCAACCCGCACTTGGCCAGCGTGGTTGACTATGGCCTAATCACCCTTAACTTAGGGTAGGCTCCGAGCCCCTCCGTGGAGACATATAGCGAGCTTATGACGAACCTTCAAATATGCGAATTCATACCGCATTAAACTACGGAGGACCTAGTCACTCTTAACTTAGGATCGATGGGAACAACATATCTTACTATTATAAATGCAAAAGCTTAGATGCATGGATGTTTGTTTGAAGGTATCTCCGGAATAGATCAACTGATTTAGATGAAAGACACACATGTAGAATAGTTTTTTCTATTCCGCGTGGATGGAGTCGCGGGCGACAGCTAGTATTTAATTATTTACGTTAAAAACCTTGCAATAAACTTTAGGTATATCAAAATAATGATTCAAGTGGACATTGAATTAATATAAAAAAGCAATGCGGGTGCATTGTACCCGGAACATCGAGTCTCTGATCCATCAAGCTCGCTCTAATTTGACTCATCTGCATATTAATTCTCTCTGCTCACGCTTTTAATAAGCAAGGGGTAATAAATACCGGTACAGTCACGAACAAAATTTTAATTAATAATTAATTTGTTTGTCTCTAATTTTGTTTGTATTATTATCTTACTAATATTATAAATGCGAATGTCTGGATGGATGAATGGATGTTTGAAGGTATCTCCAGAACGGCTGCATGGTGCTCGCTGAAATTTGGCATAGTTGTGGAACATATTCTGGAGAAACACATAGGCTACTAATAAAGTTTTTTTTTAAATTGCTAGCGGGGGGAGTCGCGGCCGACTGCTAGTAATTCATAAAGATAAGGTAATCAATGTGACTTTAAAAATGGCTTATATTCCAAGGGTTTTGCATTATCAATAATTGAACAAAAAATGTTGCGAATAGCATATTCTATATTTTTTTTTAATATAACAGTTTTTACTAGGATGTACAAAAACTGTTTATTGCATAGATTAAAGATGTGTTTTCTCATGATATCTTAAGAAAACAAAAGAATTTGATGGTAAATTGTATTAAAAATATATTTTTAAATTATGTTCGGAACTGTACTCTTAGGTAACTGATCTCGGAATTATTGGCCATGCGGGCAATTACACTTAATAAATGCGGATAAAGCCATGTCATGCGAAAATATTATATAATCTTGTATTAATATAGATTGCAATTAAATATCAATTTTAAAACAACGTTCATGATTTTGCGATCATGTTAAATTGCTAGTTTCATTTTGTCAGGCGTTGTAAAATAATGCAATGAGAATAAACTACGAATCGATTTGTTATTAATCATTTTGTAAAAAATATTAATAATACGAGAATCTAGGTTCATTTAGTACTGCATTTTAAACACAATAGATAATTTAAGCAATATGAAAACGATTCAAGAAACCATACAATATTAAAGTAATTAAAAATCCCCTTAATGACATAGAAATGATCGTATGAAGTCACGCCCATCAGTCAAGGAAAGCGTGAAGTAACAATGATAAAGTAAAATATGCATGGAGAGGACGGCAGGATTCGCCACGCTTTCGGCTTAATATCTTGATCCATCACCAGTTGACGCCGGATGAATCACAGCTAGTCATGAAAGGGTTAAAAATTGTGATTCTCAAACTTTTCGCTTTTGTAATTAAACATTTTTCATATTATAGCGAAACCAATGCTGAGTTTTGGTCATATGTATGCGATTATGATTGTACGAGCCGTCGGCCGTGACTCCGTCCGCGCGGTCTATAAAAATAAACTAAAAGAATTAAAGAATTTGGACGAGTGATGTGTAATTCTAATTAATTTTTTCCCCTTAGTTGCATATGGATGTAGTCTCTTGGGGTTTTTAGTGTTTTAATTCACATATAGCGTTAAAGCTTTAAGCGTCAAATAGCCTAATGGTTAAGGGTACAGATTTCCGACCACGAGGTCGGGGGTTCGAATCCCGCCATTCGACTATTGTCGATAATCATGTCCTAGCACAAGCATAAAGCAAATAAAAATCTGCTATTATTAAAAAAGAAGCTTTAGGCAAATTCTAGATAATGTTTGTGATGTTGACTCCTTAGTAAAAAAAAAAGTTTGAGAACCATACGACGTGGCGATGAATTTCGTACACCAGACACGAGGGTTAAGTCCATGTTAATTACCAGATTTAGCACTTCTATAGTTATATCGTACTTTATATACATTCATATATACTAGATGAGGGAGATGTTACATACAGTTGTTGGATAAGTTATGTCGAAAAGAATCCAGAAGAATTATATAATCTCATCAATCATTCTAATATTATAAATGCGAATGTTTTTATGGATAGATCTTTCTTAGAAGTTAGCTTCATAAAGGCTGCATGTATCTCGCTGAAATTATGCATAGATGTAGAACATAGTCTGAAAGAACACATAGGCTGCTATTTAAGTTTTTTTATTTTAATTCCGCGCAAAGATAGTGGGGTGCAAAAGTTAGTATTGTAATTTTAACATTGCTTAAAATAAATTTTACTTTTTAATTGTGAGTATAAAAATTTTTTATTTCGCAACACGCAAATGCTGAAGAATTTTGAATATAATAAACGTCTTTAATAAAAAGTTTTAACAGAAATTCATGATAGCGTGAAATCCTAACCCACCCACATAGATTAATGACATCTAGCCAACAATGACCCCAGCCTCTTTTTATTCGATCCCTTTTCGATTTAGCGGCAATTAAAAAGTTCTACAAAGCATTCAAAGGGTTGACTTGGATCGAGTGTAATTGGTACAGTGCGTTGGGATTTCTTATGCATTCCGTAACGGGAACGATACGATTTTGTATTTTAGAAATAAAAACATACAAATAAAATTTTGTAGGTCTAATATAGTTCGTGAAGAATACATAGACTACTAAGAGTTATTTTATTATATATTATAATTCGGCGAGGACGGAGTTACGTGTGACCGCGGTAGGTACCGACCTAAAAGTAGGTTTACCATATTTTTAATTTTCCAGAGTCTTTCGAAGACTTAAATATACTAGTTGTTATTAGATATTCAGAAGACAGACGTGAAGAAGTATCAATTCCGTTCGTTTCGTCTGATGAGTGTGCGTCCCGGAGGCCAAATTTCGTCCTTTTCCCTTCCCACCCTTTTTCGTATAAGGAAGTGGAAGTGAACTTTCCAGAAGAGGGGATGCATGCGAAAGGGAAAATATTTTCTTTCTGTGCGTCCTCTCCTCCGTCGAGTCAAGGTAGGCAATGCATATGCAATTGCGTATGTCTCTGGGCAACGGTCACTTCGCTATTTTAGCGATTTCAAGTGGCGGCTCGCTTGTTTGCTACCTTATGATATAAAAAAAATGTTGTGCTCGTCAACCTACTCTTTAAAACTTTTATAATAATATTTTCATGTTTAAAACGCGTTTTATTTACTGTCCACAAATGCATTGTGTTTTAAAAGTCTCTTCTTTCAAGTAATGTACGCTTCTTAAATTTTTTACATCTTAAATGAATTTGTCCCTGTAACGTAGACGTCCGGGACACAATTGAATCTCTGTAGTAATTGATTCAGCACGGTTCCATTGACTCACAAATACTTTTGTGGTTGAAAGTAGGGTGACCATAAGATGATAATTCGAATCCGGAATAAATGCAAGAGATTTTGTAAGTTTTCTTTATTAAGAATATATTTGGTACCATATTAATAAAATGTGTTACAGCTTAGAGTTATTGTCGATCAAAATGTAGCCAAAATAAAAACAACACCAAAAAAAATAGTTGAATTTCTTCAATACTAAAATAGATATGAAATCAATTGACAAAGATAAAGTAAACTCAATATGTAGTAACAATAAAGTTCAGGACTGTCCGCCATAAAATCATGGAGTTCTTAGCCGAGGGTTAAGGTGCGTACAAATTCTTTGTTATACAAAATTGAATTGAGAAAATAATTTGATTGTGGTTATTTTTTAACGAAAGAATGCTTATTAAGACGAGAAATAATTAAATTGTGTAATTCATTCCAACGTTTCTAATTTCAATTTAATTGGAATTTGTATACATAGATAAAAGATTTGAGTACGTTTTTTGTTATTTACAGCATTGATTATTTGTTTTATATATAAATTAATTAGATTTAATAATAAAAAAAAATCACATTCATATTGAAATATACAAAATAAATGTTTTTTTTTTACTGGAGTATATTGAAATCATTTGAATTAATATTAACCGAAAAGAACGTGTAAATAAATAATAAAAGTTAAAAAAACTGACAAAAAGATTCCTTCGAGCCGGATTTGAACCAGCGACCTATGGATATCAATTCAATGCCTCTACAGTCCACCGCTCTACCAACTGAGCTATCGAAGGCTTATTAGCGACGTTGAAATTGTTCAACTCTTATTTTTGATTGTATAACATGAAAGTAGTGCTCTAGATTTCACCAGAGAAGGTTGAAAGAGATTTCACGATATTTATAGACATGTTATAAAATAATTCAAACGCACCTAACATATCAAATTATGATATTTCTTTAAAAATGTTACAATAAATTGTGTTTGGACATTTTGGCAAATTTAAATTTCTAGGGCTTTATAATTTTTTTATCATTAAGATGCTAGTCGTCTTCAATTGTGAATTAAAAAATACACATAACAGTTATAAAACCAAAAATAAATAGATTATAGATAAAATAATCTAACTTTATTAATATTTGAGGGGAATATTAATTTTTATTCATATTTCTTATAAAAAGTACTGATTACGTACAATAAGACATAAGCAAGACGTCGATTAAGATAACGAAGTGGTTGCAATCAGAGCACTGCGCAGCGCATATTTCATCCCCGGCGAACCACTAAATTATCTAAATAGAGATCGCTCCCCAATCAGGGTGGAATCTGAGGAACGATGATACGTGAATAAATGGAAGTGACTTCAGAAAAATACTTACAAACTGTTATGTTATTAAGAGCTTAAGAAGGCACAATATTTTAATTATCTTTGAAGGTTCGTAAACTTTTTTAATAAACTACTGTGTAAAGAAATTTAGAGTGAAGAATTGAAAATTATTATAAAAATTACGTGTTTTTATTTAATTATATTTACTTTTATTAAAACTTTACATTTCATTGTCACTTCTATTTACTAATTTCATCCCGCAGCCGGATGTGTCGCGTTCTCGCCAAAGATGGCGGGCGGAAGCGCGTCGCGCCTACTGTCATGGCCGCCGGAAGTCCTCTTGCCATTTGATAAATAGTTGTTCTTCAACAGTTTTTCTCATGCAAATGAGGGGTCGGGATGACGGATGGCGTTTGTCACAATTTTCTGGGATGGATTTAATTTGGCATCGCAGTGGGGCGACTAATCTAACTCCTGATGGGGATTGCCGGGATTGCGATTGTTGATTGCGCCGACGTTGTAAAGTTTTCGCTACCTACGTTTCATTTTGGCGGTTGGAATTTACATTTTTGCAAACGCGTTGTTTTATTTAGACAATGAATAAAACTCGCTCTTTTTTGTCTCGGAAAAGATATATATATATATATATAGATATATATATATAATATAACACGAAAGTACACACTATTTTACGGTTTCTTTCCTTCTAATAGATTATTTTTTTAATAGCTTGCTAAAAAAACTGTTAAATATTTCGGCTTTGTATTCGCAATTAGATTGCGTGTCCGACTGTGTTTGTATTTAATTTCATAATGAGAGGAGCCTGTGTGGATCACTGGGGTGACATTAATACTCTTCTAAATTACACGTTAAATAGACACTTCTAATTACGATTAGATATACAATTATGATTAATTGCGTATTAGTTTGTCAACGTGTCATCATTGCTATACTAACATCTGCTATATTGTTCAGTGCATTACGGAAATAGTGCAAATATAGTAGTATAACTGAAAAATTAAGAAACATCAATATTTGTATAATAACTCACTTGGGTAATCCTGAGGGAGAAACAGATATTACGGACTATTGTTTGGCGAGGTTTTGACACACCTCTGTCATATCTTCCACATTCTTACATGCATGTTTGGGTGCTGTTGTATAAAATTGAATTTAACACTATCAAGGATTGTTCTGGATAATCACCGAAACGGTTGAGCCGATTTTGACAGGTCTTTTACTGTAGGTTATTTAATGTCCATGCAAATAACTTTGGTTATTATTGTTATTTCCATCCCAACAATAGAGAGTGCTTAGAGCCTGAGTATTGTAAAGCGATGCATCTGGTAATTTCCCTTGGTCTATCGTTTACCACGGCGCATGCCATTCCGGTATTCTTAATTATTTTTTGCGCCCACATATCGTGCATCGCGAACATTTATAATTACTGCCCACCCCTCGCAAAGCGTGAATATGCAAGGTGTGGTCACTAGGAGCAATTCATGCGGCACGTGCTAAAGGTTAAGCGACAGATGTTTGTGATACGGTAAAGTTAACGAAGACAGTAAAGTACGTGACTACGTCGTTAACTTTTTCTATTTTAACGGTTACCTTTTTATTATGTTTTTTATTGGATAAATTATTGACCTTAATATCAAGACTAAAGATATTGAGTTACTGAACATATCTACTACTGATATTGTTGATAAAAACTCTTACCGTGGGTTTCTGCAACCAAAATATCCATTTAAAACATATTTTTAAGTATGTTTTGTCAAAGATAATGACTTGGATGACGATATGTTTTATACTATGATTTTGGTCTTAGAAAGTAAAGGTATTACGCTGACGCTGTTCAATACATTAATATTAGATTTTAATAAATATTGAACTAATTTTCTTATCAATTAAAAAAAACAAAACACGACATAGACTATATATTAAGCGTCAAAATAACTAAGTTTTTTTAAACATGAAATTTTAACGGTTTGATGATGTTGTTCATTACATTAACGTAATATGAAGTTGTATAAGTGCGGTATGAGCAAAAAACTGACCACGTGTCGGTCTGATCTTAAGAATGTTTGCGTTACTCATCGAATGCACCCTCAGTGTCTTACCATGCGTGAAGACACCTGGTAAAGAGTCTTGAAAAGAAGGTTAAGCTAATTTAGACTTTGTATTACAGAGATTAAAGTCCATTTTACAATTACATATTCTTAGTAGGCAGGTGGCGATACACGGAAGTACGCGAAACTTACGTTTCAAAGGAATTTGTTTGCAATGTCAAAAGATTAATTTCTATATAATAATTTCTTTCGTATAAACCTAGACAACAGCTCTGTTGGCCACAGAATTCGCCACATAAAAACACTGGACGGTAAGAAAAAAATTGACACTTTCCTACATCCATTTGTAAGGTCAGCAAATTAAATAGAAAATTATCAACAATTTAAAATTGTTATGATTTATCTCCCGCTGTAATTATTTGTAATTATCAAAAAAATTAAGCATAAAATGACCCTCTTTAAAGAGTCTAGAGATAAGAGCGTGGTCAATATTGTTTTGTCTTGCTTTGTAAACAATTTTAAACTTTATCCGCTTAAGAATTAGGGAGATATTTGTGTAACAAAGGATTGAATAGCTTGGATAAATAAGGCGAGGTAAGTCAATACGTTAATCTACATAATAAAAGGAATATTTAAAATATGCGGAGACCGCGCGTGCGGCGTCCCCTTAATTGCTGTGCACTGACGGCTATCAATTGCAAAATACGAAAAAACTGTCCACTCCATTGGGCGTAGCGGACGAATAAGTTTCAGGAATTTATAACAGGAAAAACAGTTGAGTCGACAACCACTAAAAATATTTAAAACCAAACATGTACAATACAAATGTTTGAGCTTTAGAATGAAGGTTTGGAGTACTTAAGCTATTAAGGATTATGACATAAATACACAAGCAAGTTGCAAGTTAGTCAAAACAAGCAAGAAATCTGACTTACAGAATCTGACAGCAGGTCAAATTAAATGACAAGACACTACGGTCAATATTAAACAGGTTAAACAATATAAATCTTTGTTGCATTGCTAGCAAAAATTTTAAAATTGAACCAACGTAAGCATTTCTAGCATTAGCTGATTTTGTAGTTCCTTTCCGTGTTTCTTTTTTAATATTTGATAAATAATATCTACTCTATTCATTCGCTATTCGGAGTAATAAAGGGGTGTCCATTCGTCCAGCCTTTGTCATATCTAAATGACCCCAAATAATAATCATCTCCATTCAGTATCTGCTCCAGTTTCCCATAGCGCGAAGATACGGGCACTTTGATTTGCGACTAAATTTGAATACGACCATCACTTTGAATTACACTTAATTAAGCATGATAGGAATTGCCGGACTCCATTTGTTTGCTTGTTCTCTAATTCGATCCTATCTCTATTGCCTTTAATTTTCAAGTCTATAGATTTGATGTCCTCTGAATTTACATAATGGTTATGGACGGAAAGATCTTGTGTGTTTGTGATTATTAAATTGTGAACGTATGTTGGCAGTGATTAGCTTTTGATTTCAGTTTAGTTATAACAAAATTTGTGGACATAAATAACAGAATTAAATACATTTACTATTCTCAATACATAGTTATTAATATTTTCGGTCAGTAAATAACCTTTGGGCAACACATCTTCTGTGGTGTTAAAAAAAAATTGTTATATTATGTACCAAAAAAAACTTGATTCCGGCCAGGATCGAACTGGCGGCCTTCCGCGTGTAAAGCGGATGTGATAACCACTACACCACGGAACCCTGTTCAATTTTTTACAAAATTAAAAACGTGAATTACATCAAGTTGTTCCATTTATAAATAACAAAACAAGTAATAAAAAACACATCTCTTTGTTACACCATTCACTTCACACATATCATTGAATTCCTTCTCAGTTATGTGCAGGTTGCATCGCGAGGTTTTCCTTCACCGTATGACTGACCAGCGCCGTTGACTATGGCCTAGTCACCCCTAAATTAGGATAGACTCCGAGCCCCTCGGTGGGGACGTATAGTGAGCTGACGATGACCAACCTTCAAAGAGAGTTCAGTCTAGTCTAGACTAAAACAAATGACTATATCCTTGTTCATTAATACGATTATTCATTGATTCATTTATTAATTATGGCCGTTATTAATACGGGCAGGTCCGATCGAAATAGAGGTCGTAAAACTTTTATAGGTCGTGGTACATTCGTAAAAACATCGCCAGCCGTGACGTCATTACGTCTGAAATTTATCTGCGGATGTCTATATCGAAAGCGTCCGTTTATTGTTTGTCGTAATATCGTATCGTTTATATTCATCTAAAGATGAGGGTTTAAAATTATAAGTATTTTTTTTATAAGAACATTTTCTTTAATAAGCTTGTATTTGATGTGTGATGACTTCATAAACATGATAAAGGGATGTATCACTTTTAAGGTTCATTTACACGTATGTCAAAATCAAAAGAACAACGCTCGTCATTCCCTTCAGAGCGAGACGAACGTATCGGAATACATGAGACGGCTATACTGCTAATGACGTCATCGCCGGACATGGATATTTATAGTAGGCAAGAATAATCAGAGTACTAAAAGATAGGATTGTACTATATATTTGCTCATTTTTCTTCTCTCATTCATAAACAGTATTGTTGAGAATATTCTATAAGACAGAAGTATTTACTAACTGAAGAGAATAGTAAGAAAATAGTGGCCTTTAATATCACACACACAATTGTTAAAGAAGAAATCCCGCAATCGTCGCTCCCTATGCGATTCGCGATCCGCGTCATAACGTTTCGCTCTCTCATATCCAGTGGCAATAAATGTCCGGCGAACGCTCCCGGACGCGTATTTACGAGTACGGCAGCGAGCGCCGGACGGTTTATGATTATGTCCGGATGTTGATTGAATGGTCGAGCCCGCCCTCGGATTGCATCCCTTAATTACTTCACCGTTTATTAGAATTCTACTTATTATTATATTTTGCTATTGGTATACATATAAATTCTAAATGTAGACAGAGAGATAGTGATAGAAAGAGATAGATATACATGAACAAAGGGAAATAGAGGATAAAAATTAGTCACACAATCATACTTAAATAAAATTTTCGTGATGTATGTTCTTCACAAACTCCTAAACTATGGAACCAATTCTTATAAAATTTTATAAACATCTATAATTTGGTACAGCTTGGGAGATAGGGTGGTTTTTATCTCAATTATTCTTCTTTTTTATCTCCGAGCGGATGGAGTCGCGGGCGACAGCTAGTAAATAAATAAAAATAATACAAAACGTATGCACTAAAATAAATATGAAAATGCTAAACAGTGTAAAAAACGACCATATTCTTTGCGACACATAACAAAGATTTTCCCCCTGGCTGTGGCGCTAGGACCAATTTCTTAATATCGGTCTCTTTTTCTTTGCTTTCACAAGGAAATGTACGCGACGAAGAAACACAACTATCGCTTAAACAAATGTGCTAAAAAGACAAACGTTTTGTTGCTCGCTCCGGGATGTATGATAATAGCGTTGCATTCGTATCCCCTACTATTTGCTTACACCAATTATAAACAGTTCATTTGACTTTCTCTCGCATTTCATAATTTTTCCTCTCAACTCTAACTATCGTATTATTATGTAATGACAAGTAAAGTGTGTATTAGAAGTGACTAATGTAAAGCGGTTTTTAATTTTTCAATTGCATCGTCAAAATTTTTTTCTACTAGCTAAACTAAACAAGTTGTTTGTACTATGCGTAGGTAAAATAAATTATTTATATATATGTTATTTTAACTTAAAGCTATAGTAAAGCCATTTTATTAAATTTAATGTCACTTAAAGTTTGCATGTCGATTTTCGTCTCGAATATTTAGTGCAAATAGTAGGGGCTACATCACCTTCCATTCCGCCCCGAGCTAGACTAGTCTCTAGAGAATATTTTGTGAATAAACTTCATGTATCTCACGCTAGTTTATTATACACGGAATCCGTTTCACTTTGAAATGGTTCCGTAAACAATATTGAATAGGTACATAATATAACGTCGCAACGTAAAAGTTTCCTCTTGACAGTTAGTTGTAATATATCAGGCAATTGCCCGCGGCTCTGTCCGCAATTAAAACATAATTACTAGCCTATATGTTCTTTCAGACTATGTTCTTCATTTATGCCAAAATTTAGCGAGATACGTTCAGCCGTTCTGAAGATACCTTCTAACAAACATACATATAAACATTGGCATTTATAATATTAGTTACATATCTTATATCTTTCAATTGAGCAATTCTTGTATATATATAAATATATAATTGGAATCTCGGAATCGGCTCCACCGATTTTCATAAAATTTAGTATATAGGGGGTTTCGGGGGCGATAAATCGATCTAGCTAGGAATCATTTTTAGAAAATGTCATTTTATTTGTGTTTTATCGATAATCAACTGAAACATAAACATAACTTTTTCTATCGGTAAGATCGAAAAATATTATTCATATTTCATCATTTTAGTAGTAATTCGTACTTCAATATAATTTCCAAAAAACACAATTAAAAAAAAAACCGGTCATCCAGGTACTAATAACTATAGTACACAGAGTCATTAATTGGTCACTAAATAACACCGTTATTGTAGATATAACCTGAAAATTTGTGCATGCCTGTAATTGGCATACATATGTAAAATGTTTGTGTGATTTTTGTTTTTCTGCTATTTTATATGTATGCTGTTGGCCTGTCTTAATAAATAAATAAATAAAATCTACACTAAGGGGGACTTCATAATTACTATAAGTTCGGATGTAACTTTATATTAAAACAAATCAGATTGCATAATTTACAATATTCAAAAATGTAGTAAAAGTTTTAAAATTTATTTACCTATAAAATAAATTATCGATTCCTCCACTTTTGCATCAACAAGACTTTAAATCAGGTAAATATACGTTTATAGCATTTTTAAGTGAAAATAAGTGTTCAAAATTACAATTTATAGTATTTCTAATACATTAACTTTCATCTTACTAATATTATAAATGCGAATGTTTGAATGTTTGTTTGTTTGATATCTCGGGAACAGTTGTAAGGATCTTGCTGAATTGTAGAAGAACACATAGACTACTACGACTAATTCAGTTATTTTTAATATCGCGCGGACGAAGTCGCGGGCGACAGCTAGTATATATTGATTTTAACGATTCAGTAAATTGCAAATACGACTTAGGGCAAATCTAAGTAATTATAGAAAATTAATTAACAGTGTTGTAGGCTTTAAGAGGATTAGTGGGTAACATGAGACTTAGCAAGTCTAATTGGGGTAGAAAATTATTATTGCGATTATCAATTTTGAACTTTCCAGTACAGATTTATTCCGGAGAATACAGCAATTGCGGCAATCACAAATATATAGAACAGTATGATTTCATTGGAGTGTTTTTTTTATATCATAAGGTGGCAAACGAGCGAGCGGCCACCTGAAATCGCTGAAATAGCAAAGTGACCGTTGCCCATAGACATACGCAATTGCATATGCGTTGCCTACCTTTAATCGAAGAAGGCGAGGATGCACAGAAAGAAAATATATTCCATTTCCATGCATCCTCTCATCCGGAAAATCCACTTCCACTTCCAATCTATTCCTTATAAGAAAAAAGGTGGAAATATATAAAAAAACCTTAAGATGTAAGTTCAATTCCATTGTTCTTTTAACGTATTACACCCTTAGCTATGATTTCCGATCTCTAATTATGAGTTGTAAGTAAGGGTAGCAAATGAACTAAGCTGAATAACTTACATCAAAATTAATTGACGCCAAAGTAAAAGGGTTGTGTATAATCCCCGCCCGTCTTCTCTCGGCCAATTATTTTGATAGGGCCACGTTCCCACAGGACATAGGCTGGGGCATACGTGTTTTAATTAGTTTCAGATTATTGTAAAGCAGAGTTGATTAATTGTGCGAGAATCGCAAGACATCTGAGACCTGTAACGAAGTTGTTACGGATTTTGGAATAAGCTAGTTAAAATTACGTTGCCTAATTATGTTACTAGCCATTTAAATTATATTTTTTTAGACATTGTTAGTTAGAATCCTTTGGCGCAAATGACGTGCTTTTGTAACAAAGTAAAGTGAGTGAGAGGACATAAACGTCGACATTTTAGTAAGGCTAGTGTTGCAGTGTCGGATTTTCTTCCTAACAGCTTGTAAAAAGGTTTTCAACTATTTTTTTTTAATAAATTCTTATAAGACATTACTTATTGGTTTGTACCTAATACCTATTATAGTTTCAGGTTTCAGAAACCAAAAATCTTCTATAAAAAGATTAATATCTCGTTTTTGTCAAAGATAATGACAGATGAATATATGAATAAAATCTGATTTCTAAAACAAACGATAAATTATTTTATTTACGTATATTTAACTTATAAGAATACATCTAACAGAACATTCAACTCCGTAGTCAATTGACCAATTGACAAACGAAAATACAAGCCAAAGGACCAAATGAAAAGCGACAAAAGGGCCACAAGTATCGTACGAAGTGAGATTGGTTTTGACGCTTCGACGCCCCGATACTTGAATCCTTCCGAATCAACGACTAAAAGACTACGCAAAGGGTTTGTAACATCTAATGGATTTAATTTTATATACTCAGTGTATTTACATTGCTCTTTATGTGTGTATAGAATTTAAATCATACATTGAAAGCTAGCAATGTATGACATAGAGTTTATGTATGCATTTGTAATACAGGTAGTCCTGGATTAAGTCTACAGTGACCTTAATTTAAGGGTACTGTATTTTATTTATGAAGCCCTAAAACGGGGATATAGGACTTTAAGTTAAGACAAAGTCAAGTACTTTTTTTATAAGTTAAGACTCTAATTCAAACTTGATTATTTATATTACAAACAACATAAGTTTTTCTTAAATTGTAATTTAAAAACTATTCTTTGGTTACTCCTTAATAATATATTAAAAGATTAACAAAAGGATCTTTCACACTCTATGCCCCTTGACCTAACCTTCCCCTATATCTTCGTTCACATGATTTGATTCATGCCGGCCATCGAAATTGTATGCAAATTCAATGTGTCAGGACCACACTACGCGGCACTTCGCACAAGTGGCCCGTGTTTGATTTAGCACCCTGTATAAGTAACTGTACTCATACGTGTTTACACTTCCGATGTAAAAAGGTTGAATGTATATTGAATTTGCATATTTTGCAATAGATAGATAGAGAGAATAGAGCGTCGGTGGCTCAGGGGTCAAGCACTTGACTTTGCTCGGTATTTTTTTTTTAATTGTGTTTTTTGGAAATTATTTTTAAGTACGAATTACTAATAAAATAATGAAATATGAATAATATTTTTCGATCTTACCGATAGAAAAAGTTAAGTTTATGTTTAAGTTGATTATCGATAAAACACGAATAAAATGACATTTTCTAAAAATGATTCCTAGCTAGATCGATTTATCGCCCCCGAAACCCCCTATATACTAAATTTTATGAAAATTGTTGGAGCCGATTCGGAGATTCCAATTATATACACATATACAAGAATTAATATAAGATAACTTTATTTATAGTCTGGTAACATCGATTATTTTCTTCTAATAAATTATCTATAATATCAACTCTTTATTAAGAACACGAGGAATATTCTGCATGACAAAAACAGGGAACAAAGTGGAGTTCTCGATCAATAAAGTTGTAAGACGTAATGCATTATACTCGAGTCTGGCGAAGTCGAGGACCGTTGAGTATGCGGGTAGTCTATGTTCATTCAAGTGATCTTTATGTTTGATTATGAAATTTACTTATCGTTATTTTCTAACGTATATCACAATAATAGCTTGCGACTTCTTCAGAGTGAATTTATGTTTCTTACATTAATAAGTTCCTCCCAGTTACATAAATTAGTTATCATTAATGGTCTCGTCAAAATCTACTATACTTTTCATCTTTTCCGTCTTTTTTATATCATAGGCAAACAAGCGAGTGGCTACCTGAAATCGCTGAAATAGCGAAGTGATCGTTGCTCATAGACATAGGCAATTGTTATGCGTTGCCTACCTTTAATCGACGCAGGAGAGGATTCACAATAAGAAAACATTTTCCCTTTCCATGCATCCTCTCATCTGGAAAGTCCACATCCACTTCCCATCCTTTCCTTATAAGAAAAAGGATGGGAAGGGAAAGAAGACTAAATTAGGCCTCGTGGACGCAGACTCATCAGACGAAACGCGGAGTTGCTTCCACTTCACGCCTGTCTTCTGTTTGGTCGTGGTATTTCAAAGGGCGAGCCAGGCCAATTCGTGCGAAGATGTTAAAGCGGGCTCTACCACTGTTAAACATTACAGACGAACTTTATTTTATAGCTGTCGCCCGCGACTCCGTTATTAAAAAATTTGCCTATGTGTTCATCTATCCAACTATTTAATTGGATTAAAAATTCTATATTTATTTAATTAAAAATACAAAGTTTATTTATATACTTATACTTATACTTATACTTATACTTATACTTATACTTATACTTATACTTATACTTATACTTATACTTATACTTATACTTATACTTATACTTATACTTATACTTATACTTATACTTATACTT